>NC_133134.1:99081737-99318051 GCF_048418815.1 Hemitrygon akajei | reverse complement strand
CATCTGAAGAATTCCAACAGGTTCGTCAGCCAGGATTTTCCCTGAAGGAAACGATACTGATTTTGTACTATGTTGTCCTGTGTCACCAATTAGTCCATCACTTAATCCTTAATAGTTGACTCTGACATCTTCCCAAACACTGAGGTCAGGCTAACTGGTCTATAATTTCCTTTCTGCTGCATTCCTCCTGTCTTAAAGAGTAGAGGAAGATTTATTTTTTTCGGTCGTCTGGTACATCTTTCAGAACACTAAGGTGCAATTCCTCTGGTACGGGTGACTTCTGTACGTTTTGTACCTTCTCCCTTCCTTCACACACTACAACATCGTGCACACCTGCTAGTGTCTTCCACAGTGAATCCTGACGCAAAATACTCATTTAGTTCATCGGCCATCTTCTTGTTCCCCGTTAAGATTTCTTCTGTTTCATTTTTCTAGCAGTCTTATATCCACTCCCTCATTTCTCTTTATTTTTAACATCCTTGTAAGAACTTTTACTATCCACTTTGATATGATTTGTTAGCCTGCTTTCATATTCCATCTTTACCCTTCTAATGACTTTTTTAGTTGATCTCTGAAGGTTTTTTAAACCTTCCAAATCCTTTATCTTCCCACTAATTTTTGCATTGCTGTATGCACTTTCTGTTGCTTTTACAATAGCTTTGACTTTCCTGCCAGCCATGCTTGCACCATTTTATCATTTGAGTGTTGTTTCATTTTTGGAATACAAAATGCCCTCCACCTTCCTCATTTCCTCCAAAAACACACATTATTGCTGCTCTACTGACATGCTTGTCAGAAGCTCCTTCCTGTTTACTTTGGCCAACTCCTCTGCCATACCAGTTTTGTTTCCCTTACTTCTCTGAAGTATTGCTACGTCAGATATTACTTTCTCTCTATCAGATTTCAAGTTGAACACAATTATATTGTGATGAGTGTTTCCTCAGGGTTCTTTTACCTTAAGCTCCCTCATCGCCTCCGGTTCATTACATAACACCCGATCCAGTATAGCTGATCCCCTCGTCGACTCAACGAAAATCTTTTCTAAAAAGCTATCCCTTAGGCATTCAACAAACGTACTCCTTTGAGATCCATTACCAACCAATTTTCCTAATCGACCTGCAAGTTAAAATCTCACCTAACTACCATAACCTTGCCTTTTCTATTTCCTGTTGTAACGTGTAGTCCATCATCCCAGATTCTGTGGGACGCCTGTATATAAGTGTCATCAATGTCCTTTTAGCCTTGCAGTTTCTTAATTCAACCCACAATGATCCAACATATGCCGCATCTGATTTGATGCCATTCTTTACCAGCTAAGCCACACCTCTGTCTACTTTCCTATCCCTCCGATATAACATGTAACCTTGGACATTCAGCTCCGAAGTACAAGTATCCTTCATCCTTCACTGATGGCCACAACATCATACTTGCAATCTGTAATATTTCAACAAGATCATCCACGTTATTTCTTATATTACGTGCATTTAGATACAACAAACCTTGAGAACTGCATTTGCTTTCCTTTCTGATTCAGCATCCCTGATGATTTGATACTCAGCCGGCTGGCTGCAACTAAGTCCTATCACCTGCGTGCACTTCCTGACAATCTGGCTACACGCTATCTCTATTTTTTACTATCCTTCCTATCCTGAGTCCCTTCACAACCCGGTTCGCAACAACCTGCCAAGTTAGTTTAAACCCTACCTCCCCAACAGCCCTATCAAAACTATCCGCGAAATTATTGGTCACCCTCAGCTTCAGGTGCAACTCATCACGTTGAGCAGGTAATAACTCATCCAGAAGAGATCCCAATTAACCAAGAACCTGAAGACCTGCCCGCTGCATCAGCTTCGCAGCCACTTATTTTCTACCAAATAGTCCTGTTTTGCACCTCACTGGCGCGTGGCCCAGACTATGTACCAAGGAATCTGCTCTCCCTCCTCACTCTCTCTCTCTCCTCTCTCTCACTCCTCTCTCTCCTCCTCTCTCCTCTCTCTCTCTTCCTCTCTCTCTCTCTCTCTCTCTCTCTCTCTCTCTCTCTCTCCCTCTCCTCTCTCTCTCTCTCTCTCTCTCTCTCTCTCTCTCTCTCTCTCTCTCTCTCTCTCTCTCTCTCTCTGTGAGACATCCCTTCGGGGTGACTACATCCTACTTCCCTTTAACATTAATCAATTATGCGCTCGCTCTCCTGACGTTAAGGAAGTGCCTGAAGATCCGCCAGGAAACAGGGATAGAAAACGTTGCCGGCAAATCTTTTCGTGATCTCATGGTAATGGTGTCATAACTTACGTAATGGAACGATTGCCAATCAGCGGACACGGAGCATGTTGATTGTCAGCAGGCCGCCTGTGAAGTGATTCGCAAGAGTTGCTGGAAAAAGAAATCCAGCTGTTCACAGTGTATATCCAAACACTTGGATAAGGGAACGGAGTGTAATATTGCTATGTTTGCTGATGATCAGGTTATCAGGACACTGCAGAATGACTTAGTTGATTTTCACAGGTTAGCAAAGCAGTCAGGGATACAAAATACCGAATAAAATGTGGAAAACCTGAGGCCATGTCTAAAAAAAATGTTCTAAATTGGTGTCTCTTTCAATGGCGAAAGAGTGAGGTCATGTGTGCAAGTTCATGTTGAAGTTTATTGTCAGTTAACCATACACATGTACAGAAACGAACCACCCTGCCTCTGAGACCAAGGTGAAAAAACACAGTAAATAAAGCCATACACATTAGGTAAGGTAACGCTCTAACACATGCAGTGAGAAAATAGATATCAGCACCAGTGTCTGAATGGCATGGCCTAAAGATCGCCCAGTTGATAAGAAATGTGAAAAGTATGTGTATGTATTTTGAGCTTTGAGTTTTATAACCCTAAGCCTGTGACAATGGTCTAATTTATAAGCTTCAATTTAATCAATCCATTGGTTTGTGCTCAGTGGTGCCTCACCCCCGCTGGATGTTGATGGCGAAGTAAGGTCGTGGAATGACACGGGTTGGTTGTCAGATCCTTTCCTGTTGACAGAGGCCATTGCTGGAACTAATGCTGTAATACTGATGTTTGCTCCTACTAGCCTTGTGTGACTACTTTCGGAGTCGTTCCATGCCTCAATACCTCACTGTTGGAAAAATACAGGAATGGCGTTTCAGATGAAAGTCCGCTGACGTAAACGGCGTCTATCTAGTTCCCGGCATAGATGCTGCCAGACCCGTTCAGTCCTTCCAGCTCTTTCTGAGTTGCTCCAGATTCCAGCATCTGCAGCCGTTTGCATCACCGGTGCAATTATTGCTGAACATCCCTAATTCCCATCTAATGATATACGGAAGATTCACTGATGAGAGAAGCACTCTGGCTGTGTTGATTGTGTTCCACTGCAACCCCTTTGCACAATGACTGACCCCAATGTCTGACGTTAAATTAAATTCTGCCCTGTCCCGCTTTAGAGACCTAGGAAGAAAAAAAAACACGTGTCGGTTGGGAGTTACGCGTTCTCGCGACAACCTTTAGTCCCTCAAAAGCAAAGAAGCGACTTGTTTTCTGCAAGAATGACATATTTTCAGATACGAAACGATGCATTGTCGACGTAATTCTGCATAGACACTTTGTAGAAATTTGATGTGACCTTGAAAAGTTTTGTTCTTCTTAGGCATTCTGAAAAGTGAGAAGGAGTCGAGTGACAAGTGGCCACCAGCACCCACACCCACTGTTGCAGAGGGAAGCAGCCGAAACAATGTCTAAAATCAGTTAGCCTGAGTATTCTCCAAAGTTCTACAGGCCTAGATATGTGATATAACTGAAGATAAAACAATCTTGATGTTAGTGGTGAAGGCTTCAAAAATTAGCAAGATGGCCATTCAAAGGTTCCGAAGGTCAGCAAATCAATCTCCGTCCACCTTCTTTCCGTAGCGCCGCCCACTCATTTACATTCCAATTAATAAACAGACACGGAGACCCCAGTTTGTAGACTCTGGAACCAGAGCGGTTCCCGAAGTTTGCAGAACAGCGCATGGGTCGGTCGGAATTTTGGGGCGCTCGCTGTCTGCTTCTGTCCGGAGGAATTGTTCCCAGCGCTGCATCTCCTGTGGGTTCTGCTGGTCCATTTAGCAGGTGAGAGTCGGATTGGTTCTCGCACGGATAATCCGTAAAAAATGGAGATTACTGCTGATTTTTATTTTATTCCAAGTCACCCAGTGGTTTTATTGTGCTTCATTTCAGATATTCACGCGGCCCCAGTGCTCAATCAGACCCCAATGTCCGGACCTATTTTCCGCGGGACAAACCGTCCGCTTAGAGTGTCGGATACAGAACGATAATGTTGGTAGTTACGAAATGCACTGGTACCGACAGCGTCCCGGGGAGAATCTGGAGTGGGTGTTACAACATGAGACGGACAATGATATATACCGAGGGACAGGTATCACAGACCGTTTTCAACCGTCCAGAGACACCTCCAGCAAACAGTCACATCCTGACCATCACCAGTCTGGATCCCCGGGATTCCGCCGTCTATTACTGTGCAGAGTGGGACTCTGGAGTTATCTTCGGCCCAGGCACCAGTCTGGATATTAAGAGTAAGTGAATCCCTTTTCTGTTACAAACAATTCCTACTACAGCCACTCTCATTCCCCACAGCTGGATAAAATTCCGTCCAGGGAAGGCCTGTGGGAGGTTCTATCCGTTTCTGGTTGGCACAAGATTCCATTCAGCCCATCGATTCAGTTTCAACATTCAAATTAATGATCGTTTGACTTGTGAACAATTTTATGCTGGAAATTCAAACAACTCACACAAAATGCTGGTGAAACATAGCAGGCCAGGCAGCATCTATAGGGAGAAGCACTGTCGAAGTTTCGGGCCGAGACCCTTCGCCAGGACGCTTTTTCTGTTGTTTATTTTTTGTTGGACGCTTTTGATCTAAATCAGTTGGTGTAGCAGAATTCAATACTTTCCGACATCCCTTCTCCTAAACACAATAGGTCCCGAAAATTGTTGGTTTATTTTTGCTACTTTTCACAAGATGCAATGAAAAGTTTATCTTGCATACTGTCCATAACAGCCACACAGGAAAGGCAGTGCAGGTAGATAAGTTGCAAGATCTTATGGAAGAGGACTGTGAGGTCAATCGTCCATCTGATCGTACCAGAGAACAATTCACTATTCTTATTACAACAGTGCCTCTATTTTGTCATATTAAACCAATCCCTACTGTCTACACATACTCCATATCCCTCCTTTCTCAGCACACTCATGTCACCGTTTATAAAAACCGTTTCTTAGACTCCCCTATCGAATCTGCCTCCTCCACCTCATGCACCCTCCACTCTGTATAAAAGTAAACATTCACCGAACTTCTCCAGTAAATTTCACTCCTCTCGGCTAAGATTTCTGGTCTGGGGAAAAAATCTGACTGTCGATCCTATCGTTCTTTCCCATACTGTCTTGAATAATGTTCACAGACAATTTGGGGAAATGATCGCTACCACAAGCATGACATCTACCCTTCCCTCTTCATCCACCACCTTTCAGAACATGTTTGTCGCGAATATTTCATATTTTTTCTGGGTGCAGTAAATCCTGGACCACAGGGCAGGGTGTTCACAGCTTCAAGTTAACGTGTCAATGTGATTTTAGAAAACACAGGAGAAGAACATCAGTCTTTAAAAATAATACACACCAGGAGAAGGTGCTGGGTAGAAAGCAGGCTGGTTACAGAGCCGAGTGCCAATAGATCTGGTGACTAGGGGATAGGAATGCAATCTGAGCCTGAACGAATGTTTTTGCCCTCTTTCCGCTTCTTACCGGTTCACAGACCTGCTCTTTTTTCCGTCATTTACTCTTCATCCACTGGTCCCGAGTCTTGGATATCCGCTGAGCTTTTCCCGTCCTCGGGACATCCCAAAGAGCCTTCCTTCTATCATTAACTGAAAGTGTATTATTCTCAGTTATTGCCCTAAAATTTGGGGAGTTATTGGAGAACAAAGAACTGGTCTCAATAAAGGGAACAATCATATGGTCAAGGTGTGGGGATTTAGCGAAGAGGTTGAGTCGTGTTGAAGTTATCTTTTAACACAATGCAGTGCCGATAGCAGAGTAGATTCAACAACATTATTTGAAATAAATAATCTCAAGCCGTAGCCGCGTAGGCTGCGAATAATCCGGGTAACTCTTCACTCAAAGGTTCGTACCCAAGAGGTCAAATGTGCCGTATGCCACGTCCCAATGCATGTGTTAATTTTGGTGCTGGTGTTTCTATCTCTGAACAGGCCATGAACTGATACTGTGTTAATCCCACTTCGTCTGGTCTTTCCCACAGGTAGCGAGTCCCGGGAGCCCTCAGTTCTCCTGCTCCCTCCGTCTCCGGAGGAGACGCGCTCGGGTTCGGCCACTCTCTCCTGTCTGGTGAGTAAGCCGGGCTTGGTAGCGCTGCGCTGTGTCGTGGATGGAGTCGAGACGGAAAGCGGGGTGACGAGAGGCGCCGTGTCCCTGAACTCCGACCAGACCTACAGACTGAGCAGTTACCTGCGGGTTTCCCACCGCTGCCTGGAACAAGGGCTCGAGCTATTCCTGCAGCGTGAGCCACAGCTCGCTGAGCCTCGTCGCTGCGCAACACCATCTCTTCGTCCGCCTGTGCGCAGTGAGAGTGTGCCGGCTGGCAGCACACGCGGGATTATTTGCTCTTGTTTAATGCAGTGAAGCAATGATTGGGTCTGTGCAGCAGCACATTGCAATGTAATTGTGTAGTCCTGTTCGCTTATGGAAACAGGCAGAATGTTTAATAATTTCAGAGCAGTTGGCAAAAATAATCCATCCTTTGCGACAGTTAATTCTGTGTAGAATTGTCTCCACTGTGTTGTGTCTGAACTACCGCTGTGTGTAGAATCAGAAGTGATCTCCTGTACTGTGATTAGAAATTGTGTAACACAACTCTAAATAAAAGAAGAATGAGCGGTAGATTTATCGTGTCTTTTCTTTACTCGGCTGCTGGAAGTACGTTATGGGGATTAGTCGCGGATAACGTGCCGTCTCGGAGCCTCAATCAGAATTAGTTAAATCGTCTCCGAAATCTTATTCCGCTTTTTGCTCTCTGTATCCTGAGCGTGATTTGTCCGTCGGCACTCACCGCCCACCACTTCCTTTCCCCGCCTCCGTCATCACCGGAACCTTCTATTCCTCGTTGCCCTGCACTTCTGCTTTTCAGTTACAACTATCCCTGTGGGAGGGAGATCAACATTCTAAATGTCTGTTGGCCAAGTCTTACCACCATTGGGAGTGTGACTCTGAAGGGATGTTTCCCCGTAACTTGACCATTCTCTCCATCGATTCCGTTAGTTCCTGAATGACGGCCATCGGCCTCACTTCCCGTCCTGACACCACCGTCACCACCCACCACACCCACACCCACACCCGCGCATTAGTTTCGCTAACTCATGGTTATCTTCAAAGTTAAAGGTAAATTTGTTATGAAAGTATGTACACATTTTCATATGCGACTATGGGTTTCATTTTCTTACAGGTTTTCACAGTAGAATAAAGAAGTGCAATAGATGCAATGAAAAACAACACACGAAGACTGAGAAGCACAAAGAGGAATAAACGCGAGTAAATAAATGGATAGATTGAAAATTAGACAGGTAAATAAACTAAACATGCATGAATGATAAGTCAATTAAATGTAAACATTCATAAATAAATAAACAAATAGATAATGGGATAATGGATTAATACATATATAATACTGAGGACATAAGGTTGAATGTGACTCTGTAGATCGTGGAATCAGTTCAGAGATGTAGTGATTAAAGTCATCCACTTTGGTTCAGGAGCCTGATGATTGAACTCTTCCTAAGCCTGTAGAGTGGGATCTAAGATTAATGATATGGATGATGGGGTGGTAAATTGGAATAGTAAGTATGCAGATGATACCAAGGTAGGTGGTGTTGTGGATAATAAAATCGGATTTCAAAGTTTGCAGAGAGATTTAGGCCGGTTAGAAGAGTGGGCTGAGCGATGGCAGATGGAGTTTAATGCTGATAAGTGTGAAGTGATACATTTTGGTAGCAATAAGCCAAATAGGACATACATGGTAAATGGTAGGGCATTGAAGAATGCAGTAGAACAGAGTGATCTAGGAATAATGGTGCATATTTCCCTGATGGTGGAATCTCATGTGGATAGGATGGTGAAGATAACTTTTGGTATGTTGGCCTTTATAAATCAGAGCATTGAGTATGGGAGTTGGGATGTAATGTTAAAATTGTACAAGGCATTGTTAAGGCCGAATTTGGAGTATTGTGTACAGTTCTGGTCACCGAATTATAGGAAAGATGTCACCAAAATATAGAGAGTACAGAGAAGATTTACTAGAAAGTTACCTGGGTTTCAGCACCGAAGTTACAGGGTAATATTGAACAAATTAGGTCTTTATTACTTGGAGCGTAGAAGGTTCAGAGGGGACTTGATAGATTTATTTAAAATTATGAGGGGGATGGATAGAGTTGACGTGGATAGGCTTTTTCCATTGTGAGTAGGGGAGATTCAAACAAGATGACATGAGTTGAGTTTTAGGGGGCAAAATTTTAAGGGTAACATGAGGGTGAATTTCTTTACTCAGAGAGCGGTAGCTGTGTGGAATGAGCTTCCAGTAGAAGTGGTAGAAGCAGGTTCGGTTTTGTCATTTAAAACAAAATTGGATAGGCATATGGACAGGAAAGGAATGGAGGGTTATGGGTTGAGTGCGGGTCAGTGGGATTAGCTGATTAGGGATAAGTGGGATTAGTAAACGTTCAGCACGGACTAGAAGGGCCGAGATGGCCTGTTTCTGTGCTGTAATTGTTTAATGGTTAAATGGTTAAGACTGTAATTGTCAGATGGGAGGGAGTTGCTGAAGCGTGAAACAGTGTAAGATGACTACAGAGACCCGTTTTATTATGTTAAAGGTATATCGTGTCTGATCAATAGCGTAGTCTTTATGGAGGTTGTGACTGATAAGACGACTGCAGAAACTCCAAACACATTCAGCGACTTAAGTAACATTTCACACAAATTATTTACGGTTGCCTGACCTGCTGATTTTTTTCAAGAAGTTGGTGTAGAAATCTTTCTTCGTCATTAATGCGGTTTTTATGTTGGTTGGATGTTTTCAACCTGTTCCTGGACTATGATAATCAATCTATTTATGGACTATACAGAGCAACGTGCGCGACATTAGAGAAAATGAATCCTGTACATAAGATGGAAGTCAAATGAAAAATCGGGCAAATGACGCCCACACTTGGTTTACTGGAACAATTAACACGTGAAACATCTTTAAAACCTCTTTGAAAATGCTGGGACAGTCATTCATAGAAACAAACAAAACAGTGCCGTTTGCGTCAAAACAAATCAATAAGGATGTGCTGGTGACAGACCGGAATTGTCAGCACTCTTTCGGCGAGAACATGTATTTATTTGGTATTTACGCATTTACCTATCTACCTGTCAATATATCTATCTGTCTAACTGTCTGTCTGTGTATCTATCTATCTATCTATCTATCTATCTATCTATCTATCTATCTATCTATCTATCTATCTATCTATCTATCTATCTATCTATCTATCTATCTATCTATCTATCTATCTATCTATCTGTCTATGTATGTATGTATACATCTATCTATCTATCTACAGATTTATTTTATTTGTTTATTTATTCATTCATTCTCAGATACTGTACGTAACAGAACGTTCTGGCCGAACGAGCCGCACCACCCAGCAGCTCACTGTTTCGACCGAAGCGCAATCGCAGGACAATTTACAATAACCAACTAACCTACTAACCGGTACTTCTTTGACTGTAGAAGGAAACCAGAGAACCTGGAGGATGCTGCACCTGTCTGGATCTCCAGCTGAACTTTGCCTTTTTATGTGTTACACCCCCCAGCCTTCAGTCACTGGTTTTGTATTGCCGTTTTCGTTTTCTAAACCATTATTCCCTGCCCCAGCTCCTGCTCTACTCCCACAATGTTTTACTGTGTATTCCGCCTCTGACCTGTTTCTCCTTATTGCTTGTTTTGCTGCCGCTTCTGTCTTATTGTGCCCCACCTATCATCTGCCTCTCTGTTCATTGCTCGGTGTATTTTAGTCCTGTGTTTTCACCTGTTTGTTGCCAGATGTTGCCAATGAATTTTCCTGAGCCTTTCCGGCATTCGTATCTGTACTCTACATGTAGAACCATAGAGCCATAGAACATTACAGCAGAGTAACATACCTTTCGGCCCTTCTTGGCTGTGCCAAACTATTTTTCTGCTAGTCCCACTGACCTGCACCTGGCCCAGATCCCTCCATACACCTCTTATCCATGTACCTGTTCAAGTTTTTTCTTAAATGTTAAAAGTGAGCCTGCATTTACCACTTCATCTGGCTGCTAATTCCACACTCTCAGCACTCCATGTGTGAAGAAGTCCGCCCCCACCACTTAAGTTCCCTTTAAACTTTTCACCCTTCACCCTTAACCCATGTCCTCTGTATTTTTTCCTCCCCTCGCCCCAGTGGAAAAAAAAGCCTGCTTGCATTCATCATAATTTTATGTACCTCTATCAAGTCTCCTCACATTCTTCTACGCTCCAGGGAATAAATTCCTAACCTATTCAACCTTTCCCGGTAACTCAGTTTCTCAAATCCCGGCAACATCCTTGTAAACCTCCTTTGCACTCTTTCAACCTTATAAATATTCTTCATGTAATTCGGTGACCAAAACCGCACACAATGCTCCAAATTCGGCCTCACCAATGTCTTATACAACCTCATCATAACATTCCAACTCTTATACTCAATACTTTGATTTATAAATACCAATGTGCCAACTACTACCCTATCACCTGTGACGCCACTTTAAGGGGATCTTGTACCTTTATTCCTAGATCCGTCTGTTTGACTGCATTCCTCAGTGCCCTACTATGTTCTACATTAGATTTTCCTTCACAGTGCAATACCTCACACTTGTCTATATTAAACTCCATCTGCCATTTTTCAGCCCAGTTTTCCAGCTGGTGCAGATCCCTCTGCAAGCTTTGAAAACCTTCCTCACTGTCCACTAAACCTCCAATCTCCTCTGATCCAATTTATCCAGATCCAGATCATTGATATACATGACAAATAAAAATGGACCCAGCAGTGATTCCTGTGGCACATCACTAGACACAGGCCTCCACTCGGAGAAGCAATCCTCCACTACCACTCTCTGACTTCTCCCATTGAGCCTATATCTAATCCAATTTACTACATCACCATGTATACCTAGCGACTGAATCTTCCTAACTAACCTCCCATGCCGGACCTTGTAAAAAGCCTTACTGAAGTCCATGTAGACAACAAATACTGCCTTCTCTTCATCCACATTTCCTTGTAATCTCCTCGAAAAACTCTAATAGATATGTTAAATACTTGGAGATCCTGTAGATCCTGTCTCTTAGTACTCCTTCCAATAATTTACCTACTATCGGCCTATAATTTTCCGAATTAGTTTTAGAACCTTTTTTAAACAACGGAACAACATGAGCTTTCTTTCAATCCTCCAGCTCGTCACCTGTAGATACCGAAATTTTAAATATAACTGCCTGTGTCCCTGCAATTTCAAAACTAGTCACTTTTAGGGCCTGGGAATTTATTTACTCTGATTTTCCTCAAGATAGCAAGCACCTCCTCCTCTGCAAACTATATAGGTTCGATGACCTCGCTACTTGTTTGCCTTATTTACATTGACTCCGTGCCAGTTTCTTTAGTAAATACAGACGCAAAAATCTAATTTAAGATCTCCCCCAGTTGTTTTGGTTCCATACATAGCCGACTACTCTGATCTTCAGGAAGACCAATTTTATCCCTTACTATCCTTTTGCTCTTAATATAGTTGCAGAAGCTCTTTGACGTTGACTGCCAAAGCTACCTCATGTTTTCTTTTAGCCCTCCTGATTTCTTCCTTAAGTATCTTCTTTGCCCTTTGTGTACTCCTTAAGTACCTTATTTGCTCCCTGTTTCCTATACATACATGTCATTAATCTCTCTCTTCTTCTCTATCAGAGTTGCAATATCCCGAGAGAACCAAGGTTCCATATCCTTATTCAGTTTGCCTTTAATCCTGACAGGAACATACAAAGTCTGCACTCTCAAAATTTCTCATTTGTAGGCCTTCCACTTACCAACGTCATCCTTGCCATGGAACAACCTGTCCCAATCCACGCTTTTTAGATCCTTTCTTATTTCCTCAAATTTGGCCTTTTTTCCAGTTTAGAACCAGTTTAGAACCTCAACCCGAGGACCAGATCTATCTTTATCCATGATCAAGTTTAAACTAACGGTGTTGTGATCACCGGAACCAAAGTGTTCCCCTACACACGCTTCCGTCACCTATCTTAACCCGTTTCCTAATCAGAGATCTAATACTGCATCCTCTCTCGTCGGTACCTCTGGATATTGATTTAGAAAACTTTCCTGGACACATTTTACAAATGTGTCTAGACCTTTAGCAGTATGGGATTCCCAATCAATACGTGGAAAGTTAAAATCCCCTACTATCACTACTTTATGTTTTCTGCAGTTGTCTGCTATCTCTCTGCAGACTTTCTCCTCCTATTCTCGCTGACTATCAGGTCGTCTAAGATACAACCCCATTAATGTGATCATACCATTCCTGTTTCACAGCTCCACCCATATGGCCTCAGTAGTCTCGCCCTCTAATCTGTCCTGCCTGAGCACTGCGTTTTCTCCGTCTCGCAGTGCTACCCCCCCCCCCCCACCCACCCACCAGTCCATCCCTCTGCCTCTATTACGTCTGAAACATCGGAAATCTGGAACATTAAGCTGCCAGTCCTGCCCCTCCTGTAGCAATTTTCACTAATAGCTACAATGTCATAATTCCACGTGTCAATCCACGCCTTCAGCTCGTCTGCCTTCCTCACAATACACCTCGCATTGAAATATACACACCTCTGAAGATTATTACCACCACACACAACCCTTCTATTTGTGACTTCGTATGTAATTTTAATATAATTTATTTTCACCCACGCTCCACCATCTCCTCTGGCACTCTGGTTCACATCCCCCTGCAAATCTAGATTAACCCCCCCCCCAACAAATAGCACTAACAAACCCCCCTGCAAGGTTATTGTTCCCCCAGTAGTTCAGGTATAACCGTCTCACCTATACAGGTCACAACTGCCCCAGAAGAGGTCCCAATGATTCTGAAATCTGAAACACTGCCCCTTACACCAGTTCCTCATTCTCCAGAGCACCCTATTCTTACCCTCAGTGGGACGTGGCATAGGTAGGCATCCTGAGATTACCACCCTCGAAGTCATTCTTTTTAACTTCCTACCAAGCTGTCTATACTCACTCTTCAGGACCTCCTCACTCTTTCTTCCTACGTCATTGGTACCGATGTGTACCATGACATCTGGCTGCCCACCCTCGCATTTCAAAATGTGGTGCACGCGATCAGAGTTATCCCTGACCCTGGCATCCGGGAGGCAACAAACCATTCGAGAGCCTCTGTCGCAACTACAGAACCTCCTGTCTGTACCTCTATTGAGTCCCCTATCACCACCGCTCTCCTCTTCTTACCCCCTCCCTTCTGCACTGCAGAACCAGACTCAGTGCCAGAGATCCGGCTTCTGCAACTTGCCCTTCTGAATATCTAGAAGATATTGAAGCTAGACTGGACTGCCAACACAGATGCCTTGTGCAGGAAGGCACAGAGTCGACTGTACTTCCTAAGAAGGTTCGCGTCATTCAATGTCTGTAGAGAGATGCTGAAGATGTTCTATAGGTCAGTTGTGGAGAGCGCCCTCTTCTTTGTGGTGGCGTGTTGGGGAGGAAGCATTAAAAAGAGGGACGCCTCACGTCTTAATAAGCTGGTAAGGAAGGCGGGCTCTGTCGTGGGCAGAGTACTCGAGAGTTTAACATCGGTAGCTGAGCGAAGGGCGCTGAGTAGGCTACGGTCAATTATGGATAACTCTGAACATCCTCTACATAGCACCATCCAGAGACAGAGAAGCAGTTTCAGCGACAGGTTACTATCGATGCAATGCTCCTCAGACAGGATGAAGAGGTCAATACTCCCCAATGCCATTAGGCTTTACAATTCTACCGCCAGGACTTAAGAACTTTTTAAAAGCTATTATTAATGCTTTTTGAGATAGTGATTTAGATGCATATCATATTTTTTTACTGAGTTAAGTATTGTATGTAATTAGTTTTGCTACAACAAGTGTATGGGACATTGGAAAAAAAGTTGAATTTCCCCATGGGGATGAATAAAGTATCTATCTATCTATCTATCTATCTATCTATCTATCTATCTATCTATCTATCTATCTATCTATCTATCTATCTATCTACTATCTATCTATCTATCTATCTATCTATCTATCTATCTATCTATCTATATCGACTCCGCCTATTTCCCGATTCTGGCTTTTGGATTTCTCTGGATGTTTTGATCTCTGCCTGAACTTAACGCCGACTTTGTTTGCACCTCGGATTTGTTACTCAATTAATATCACTGTGTGCACAATAATGGGTCTGCGATTGGATTTCTGCTCCAGTGTCCTGATAGCACATAAAACCCTATAACTGGCATGTGATTATTGTAAATAATTGGACAATTTCATGAAATAAATCATAACCTTAATTGAAAAGCGCCTGAAATACACACACAGAAAGCGTTTATTGCCCATTTGCAATAAACATTTAAATATTATGGTTACTGCATGACGAATAATACTGGGTATAAAATCTTAAGAGTGCCCATTGGAAAGATGAACAGTAGTGATGTAGTGGCAATAGGAGACAGCCGTACACCGGGATGCAGTCTGTAAACCATATTCAATAATGAGAAAATAGTGAGGTGCGCTTTCCTACAACGCCATAAGTCAGGAAGTACCACAGCGTTAGGACAAGGACTGTTCGTATGGGTAACAGCTTCTTCTCCCAGGATGTGAGACTGCTGGACACCCTGCGACCACCCAAGTCTCATCACCTCTGGAGTCTCGGTAGCATTACACAGCTTGTTTCCGACTTATGTCATAAATGCACCTAATTCTGAATGTTAATTTTCTGGATTATATGTCACTAAGTGTTAAGTTATTTGAGCTAATATTATTTTCTGTGTTGTTTGTGAATCATATACACCTTGTTGTGCACCTTGGTCCGGAGGAACTATATTTCGTTTGATTGACTGCCTACCTATGAATCTGAACTTCAAGATGTAAGTGAAGGTAAATATATTTAGTCCAATGAGGGTTATAAAGTGGAGTAAACAGTCTTAAAGGTAGTCTCAGATGGCGCCGATAAATGGCGTGTCTTTGCGAGCATCTCCAATGGGAATGGTCAAAAATTCCCAGTTAGGACTGTTACAGCTGAAATCCATAGTTACTGGTGTGTCAGCTGGTAACATCGACGAACTCCATTGTCGTTACTTGATCCTCCAAGTGTTCCCAGCATTCTCTACCTCTCTTGATGTTTGATTTTATTTGCAAAATCCACTTGCATAACAATATAGAACTGGACATTTGGTGGGTGGAGATGTACATAAGACCATACAACTTTAAGACATAGGAACAGAAGTAGGTCATTCAGCTCATCGATTGTGCTCCGCCATTCCATCATGGCGGATCCCGGATCCCACTCAATCCCATGCAACTGCTCTCTTGCTATATCCTTTGATGCCCTGACCAATCAGTAAACTATCAACTTGCGCCTTAAATGTACCCACGGTCCTGGCCTCCACTGCAGTTTATGAGAGAGCATTCCATGGATTTACTACTCTCCGCCTTTACTTCTGTTCTAAATGGTCGCGTTTTTTGAGACCGTGGCCTCTAGCTCGGCATACCCTTAGCTTAGGAAACATCCTCTCCACATCCACCATATCTAGTCCTTCCAACGTTCGGTTGGCTTCAATAAGATCCTCCTACCCCCGCAATCTTCTAAATTCCAAAGAGTACAGGCCCCAGGCTGCCAAACCTTTCTCATCTGTTAATCTCTGCATTCCCGGAATCATCCTCCTGAACCTCATCTGGACCCTGTCCAATGACAACACATCCTATTGGAGATATGAGGACCAAAACTCCTGTCAATACTCCAAGTGCGGCCTAACTAGTGACTTATAAAGGTTCAGCATCATCTCCTTGTTTTTATATTCTATTCCCCTTGAAATAAGTGCCAAGATTGCAAATGCTTTCTTTACCACACACGCAATCTGTAAATTAATGTTCTGTGAGTCTTGCAGGTTGACTCCCAAGTCACTGATGTCTGAACCCTTGCCCCATTTAAGTAATAATGTGCATTAATGCTCATTTTACCAAAATGCAGTATCATATATTTCCCAACACTATTCCACTTGCCATGTTTTTGCTCATTCTTTCAACTTATCTCAATCGTGCTGCAAATAACATTACTTCCTCAGCACTACCTAACCTTCACTTATCTTCGTCTAATCTGCAAACTTTGCCACAAAGCCACCAATTCCATTATCTTAGTCTTTGAAAAACAATGTGAAAACTAAAGTTCACGGTATTGACCCCTGACACGGGCAGCCAATCAGAAAAGGTCACTTTTACTCACCCTCGCGGTCTCCTGCCTGTCAGCCATTCGTCTATCCATGGTAGTATAATTCTTGTAACACTGTAGTATTACATTTGGTTAAACAGCCTCGCGTGTGGCACCTATCAAACACTTTCTGAGAATCCTAGCAAATGACATCCACTGCCTCTCCTTTGTCCACACCGCTTGATGCTTTCCCGAAAGACTAACAGATGTATGCCAGATTTCCCCTTGCAGAGACCATTCTGACTTTGACTTATTTTATCATTAGTCTTCAAGTACCTGGAAACCTCATCCACAGTAATAGCCTCCAACACTTTTACAACAACTGAGATTAGGTTAACTGGCCTATAATGAAGTGAATTTGCAATTTTGTAGTCCTTCGGACTAGAATGAAGTTATTCTTCATTCCAGAATGAAGTGATTGTTGAAAGATCACGACCAATGCATCCGTTAGTTCTTCAGCAACCTTCTCAACCACTTTAAGATCTTTCAGTTTGCCTACCACTTTTACCTTTGTAATAGCCATGACACTCACTCCTACTCCGTGACACTGACGGACCTCTGGCACACTGCTAGTGTCATCCACAGTGAAGACAAATGCAAGGTACCCATTAAGATAATCTGCTATTTATTTGTCCCCTATTACTATTTTCTTTCCAGTGGTCCAATATCAACTCTCACTTCCCTTTAATTATCATGTAACTGAAATAATTTGCTATCCTGCTTTATATTATTGTCTAATCTGTGCTCATAATTCATCCTTCCTTTTCTTATAGCTTTTAAGTTTTAGTTTTTTGGATTTTAAAAGCTTCCAACTTCCCACGCACGTTTGCTATCTTATATAACTTTTCCTTGGCTTTGATGCAGTCCGTAATTTCCTTTGTCAGCCACAACTGCCATTTGTAAACTTTGTCCTCTGTAATACTTATCTATTCCGTGACTTGGGAACTATTCACAGAAAATTCAGCTAACTCTGCTCTGCCGTCATCCCCGCCAGTATCCGTCTGCAATCCACCTCGGCAAGCTCCTCTCTCATGCCTCTTTAATTCCCTTTATTCCATTGCGATGCCGATGCATGTGAGTTACGCTTCTCCCTCTCAAATTACAGTACGAATTCAACAATATGATCACTCTCTCCTTAGGGTTCCCTTACGTTAAGCTCCCTAATAGGATCTGGGTTATTATACAACACCAAACTCTAAGATAGCCATTCGGCGAGATAGGATCAAGCACAAGTTGCTCCAAAAAGCTACCTCTTAGGCACAAACAAATTCCCTGTCTTGCCTTCCGACACCAACTTGACTTTCCCAATCTCAATGCATATTCATGTCTCCCATTAAAATTGTGCCATTAACCTAATTACATGTTTTTGCAAACTCAATCCATATCCTGGATTCTATTTGGTTGTATGCATGATTCCCAGAATACTATTTTTTACCCTTGCAATTTCTTAACTTCACCCACAAAGATTCAATGTTCCCTGACCCGATGTCAACTCTTTCTAAAGATGTAATTCCACCCCTTAACAACAGAGCCACACAACCGCCTATGCTTTCCTGCCCGTCCTTTCGATACAAATTATATCCCTTGATGTTAAGCTTCCAACATCAGCCTTCTTTCAACCATGACTCAGAGACGCATACAACGTCATACCAACAAATCTCTAATTGCGCATCGAGTTTGTCCACTTTGTTCCGAATCCTATGCGCATTTAAATACCACACCTTCATTCCTGCATTCTTCGCCCTTTAGAATTTTGCCTCTGAACAATATAACTCTTCGTTCTGATGCATTTGTAACCAATCATCCGCTTGTAATTCCTAACATTCATGTTACACCCATCATCTACTTTTAAACCTGCTGGCTTATCCGCAGATCTACCAACCTGCCATATTAGTTTAATCATCTTCTATCGGCTCTGGTAAATTTTCCGGATACAATATTGGTCTTGCTAGGATTCAATGCAAACCGTCCCTTTTGTACAGGTCTCACCTGCACTGAAGAAGTCCCAATTATCCAGAAATCTAAGTTCCTGCACGACCTGCTCCTATTAATTAGCCATACATTTATCTGCCTCCACTTTATTTTATTCTGCTCCTCACTCTCGCGTGGAACAGGCAGGGATAACGAGATTACTACCTTTGAGCACCTCTTTCTCAAGTTCCCACCTAACTCCCTCTATTCTGTTTATAGAACCTTCTTCCCTTTTCTTCCCATGTCATTGGTACCAATATAGAAATATAGAACCCCTTCAGCACAGTACATGCCCTTCGGCCCACGATGCTGTGCAGATCATGTGTTTATTTTAGAAATTACCTCGGGTTACCAATAGATATCTATTTTTCTAAGCTCCATGTACATATCCAGGAGTCTTTTAAAAGACCCTATCATATCCGCTCCACTACAGTTGCCGGCAACTCATTCCATGCCCTCACCATACTCAGCGTAAAACAAATCCTTAAAATCTGTGCTCTCTTGTGTTAGCCATTTCAGCAATGGGAAAAAGCCTCAGACTAGCCACACGATCAATGCACTCATTATCTTATACACTCACATAAGGCACCTCTCATACACCATCGGTCCAAGGAGAAAGGCCAAGTTCGCTCAACCAATTCTCATAGGGCATGTTCCCCAATACGGGCAACATCCTGGTATGTCCCCTCTGCATCTTTTCTATAGTTTCCACATACTTCCTGTAATGAGGTGCCCAGAACTGAACACAGTACTCCAAGTGGGGTCTGACGAGGGTCCTATAAAGCTGTAGCAGTACCTCACGACTCTTAAACTCAATCCCACGGTTTATGAAAGCAAATGCACCGTATTCCTTCCTGACCACACAGTCAACCTGCGCAGCAGCCTTGAGTGTCCTACGGACTCGGACCCAAAGATCCATCGGATCCTCCATACTGCCAAGTGTCTTACCATTAATGCTCTATTCTGCCATCATATTTGACCTACCAAACCTTACATTATCTGGGTTGAACTCCATCTGCCACTTCTCAGCCCAGTTTTGCATACTACTGATGTCCCACTGTATCCTCTAACGGCCCTCCACACTATCCACAACACTCCCAAACATTTTGTCATCAGCAAATATACTAACCCATCCTATACACTTCTTCATCCAGGTTATTTATAAAAGTCACGAAGAGAAGCGGTCCTAGATCAGATCCTTGATGCACAACACTGGTCTTCATGCAGAGTGCGACCCATCTAGAATCACTCTTTGTGGGCAAGCCTGTTCTGGATCCACAAAGCAACGTTCTCTTGGATCTCATGCCTCCTTACTTTCTTAATAAGCCCTGCATGATGTATCTTATTCAATGCCTTGCTGAAATCCATATACACTACATCTACTGCTGTAGCTTCATCAATGTGTTGAGTTACATCCTCAAAAAATTCAATTAGGGTCGTAAGGCACGACCTGCCTTTGACAAAGCAATGCTGACTATTCCCAATCATGTTATGTCATTCCGAATGTTCATAAATCCTGGCTATTAAGATCTTCTCCATCAACGTAGCAACCACTGAAGTAAGGCTAATAGGTCTCTAATAGAAAGGTCTCTACTTTCCTGGGTTATCTCAAGCTCCTTTTTTGGATAAGGGAACAACATCTGCAACCCTCCAATTCTCTGGAACCTCGCCTGTTCCCATTGATGAGGCAAAGATCATTGCCAGAGTTTCAGAAATCTCTTCCCTCGACTCCACAATAGTCTGGGGTAAATCTCGTCCGGTCCCGTTGAGTTATCCAACGATGCTTTCCAAAAATGTCCAGCACATCCTATTTCTTAATGTCCACATGCTCAAGTTTTTCAGTCCGCTGCACGTCATCCTGCAATCTCCAAGATTCTTTTCTGCAAGCATAATATTGTTTACTGCAACAAAGTATTCTCTAAGTACCTCCGCCAGCTCCTCCGGATCCATAAACACTTTTCCACTGTCGCACCTGATTGGTCCAGTTCTCTCGTCTTATCCTCTTGCACAATATTGTGGAATGCCTTGGAGTTTCCTTAATACTGCTCACAAAGGCCTTCTCATGCCCCTTCTGGCTCTCCTAATTACATTCTTCAGCTCCTTCCTGTTAGCTTTATAATCTTCTATATCTCTATCATCACCTGGTCGTTTATCCTTTCATCGAATGTACCAGTACTTCTGGATGCTCACCCTCCCTTTTCAGGATATTACGGATATATCCAGAATTATCTTGGACCCTGGCACCTGCGAGGCAAACTACCATCCATGTTTCATTTTCGCGTCCTGGTACCGTCTATCTGTGCTCCTGACCATGGAGTTCCGTACTACTATTGCTATCTTCTTCAGTTCCCTACCCTTCTGAGGAACAAGGCCAGACACAGTGCCAGAGGCACGGCCGCTGTTGTTTCTCCCAGCTACGTCGTTCCCCCCTCAACCGCACTCAAAATGGAGTACTTACTGTCTCGATGGTCGGCCATATGTGTGCTTACCACCATCTGACGTTCTGCCTTCCCTCTTGTGACAATAACACATTTATCTTTCTCTTGTAGCCTTGGGGTAACTCGCTCCCCGTGGCTTCAGTCTATCACTGTTTCACTTTCACTAACAAGCAGAAGACCATCAAACTGCAGCTCCATTTCCATAACACGGCAGCTATGGAGCTATATCTCGATGCACCTAGCGTAGGCGGAGCCATCAGGGAGACTGGGAGTGTTCTTGAAATTTCTAACATATTCCAGTTCAATGACAAGTTCCTTTTAATTCTCAACACCATCCCATTTTGTACTGAATCCTCAGGCATTCACCTATTCCACCTATTCCAGGTTGCGTTTTCCTCAAAACTTGCTAACCTACTTTTCTCAGGTGGTATGAGGCCTGAGTGGAGCAGAGAACACAAGGACGGAGCCGAGGGGCCGAAGACCCTCTGAGCTTTTGCTTTCAGCGACATCTTCCGCTGTAGACATGTTTGGCTCCAACACGTATCAGCTTGGGGAAGAAATGGATCTTGTTAGTCATATGGAACGTGCTGAGGAGGCAGTCCGTGGTTGAGCTCTGGGGGTTACGGTAGTCGCTGACCATGCCATCCTCTCGGCAAACCTGCGGACGTGGTTGTGGCGGCAGCACACAGAACAGACGGTAAATGCGGCCCAAAATTTCCCCAGCTCTTCGCACCTCGAATCCTTGAAGTCCCGCTCCCTACATACCATGAAACGCTACGATATGAGATCGACTAATTTATGCCCAATTTGTCGCAGACAGAAAATTGTCTGCTTAGTGTTGTAGTGCTGACTGGATTGTGCTCAATCGTATCCCTGGAGCAGGTCGATGGGAGTTTGATTAGAATTTTTGTTCAAAGCATCCCACGTTCTGTAGTGTAGCACTCCTTACTCTCTGCAACAATGTTGTGCCCTTCTCTCAGCACCTCCTCACCCATAACGTGGCCTCCTCCAATACAACTTAATCCCATTAGTTCAAGGCTCAGAATTAAACTCCCAGAAATGAACGTACAAACGCCCTTCAAACTGAAGGCTGGTCAGTAGGGCGTGGCGGACATAGTACAATGGAATATGCTCAGGTTTAAGAATTATTTGTGGTGATAGATTTCTCTCTTTTCTGTTCTTTTTTGTTATTCATAACTAAAGTGATTCCCAGGAATATCGGGTGCATGTATGTGATTGTATGCAAACATGCTTTGGAGTCAAAGAGCAAATAACAGGCCCTACAGCTCACAACGTATATGCTGATCATACAAAACCCATTCACTGTTTTTAAAAAGCTGAAAGCTAAAAGCTAAAAGTTAAAAGCTTTCTATTTATACGCAATTGACCTTTAGCCTTCCCTGCCTTATAGATTGTAGTTCTTGTCTTGATCTGCTTTATTTCACGCATTGATGTCAGTGTGTGAAGTAATTCCCTGTATACAGGATATTAAGAAAAGATACCCGTTTCCTTAGACTTAATTTGGGAACTTGGCGATTAGTTAATAGGTGAGACAACTTGCCAGTTTAACATCCTGGAGACCTGCGTTCATATACAGAACCTGTGCAAGATTATTCCTATGGTTGCCGGATGTCTCACATCATCTTGTCTTGCTCAGCTCCAGAGGTTATCTGCAGGATTCACAGCAGAGATGGGTCAGCACAAAGAACCAGAGCAGGATGTCAAACGGTAAAACAGGTGCACCCACACACAAAACAGTATATTCAACAACGGTCATGAAGCAGGATCAGGAGATGGCATTAATAACTATTGGATATCGGGAAATAGTGAGAGGAGAGGTAGAGTGAGGGGAAAGAAAGGGAGAGAAAGTACGAGAAATGGGTGAGAGAGGAAGAGGGTGATAGACAGATGGAGACACAGAATGGATGGGTGGATGGAGAGGGGGTGTATGAGACGGAGAGAGAGATAATGGCATACAGACAGACATACAACAGACGGGAAGACACAGCCAAAGAGTGAGATAGAGAAACAGACAGAAACAGGGGTGAACACAGGGATAGCGAGGTTATGCACCACAAGTTCTCAATCACAGCTGTAGTTGAGAGGGGATCACTGGAGACTGCAGAAAATGTCGTTGATCTCCAGAATGGTGTTGCCTATTTTAGAGGAACATATATCTGAAATGAGGAACAACACCAGAAGGCCGAGTATATTTGGAGGGCTGATATGATAAAATCGAGACAGAAATGACTGTATCGCTGTTTTAATTAAATTTATTCACTGTTAGGGAAATACAGTGAAACCTAACAAATGGGTGAGTACAGGCCTATAGCTATCAAGTACACCTCATTCTCCTGGATTTAGCTATTAGCCCCTCGAAGCGAAAAGATAGACTAAGATCTAGGCCTCTACACCTCCTTGTGCAACTGGATCCTGGATTTCTTTACTGGCAGATCCAGTCAGTACGGATTGACAGCAACATCTCTTCCACAATCACCAGCAGGACGAAATTGTTTCTTGATACTAAACTGATTATGTTTTCCTAAAACATACCATAGATCATAAGATTATAAGACAGAGGAGAAGAGTCAGGCCATTCTGCCTATCGGGTCTGCTCTACCCTTCCGTCATGGTTGGTTTATGACCCTTCTCATCACATTCTCCTGTAACCATAGAACCATAGAACATTACAGCACAGAAACAGGCCACTTGACCATTCTTGGCTGTGCCCAACCATTTTTTTGCCTAGTCCCACTGACCTTCACCTGAGTCATATCCCTCCAAACCCCTGTCATCCACATACCTGTCCAAGTTTTTCTTAAATGTGAAAAGTGAGCCCGCATTCACCACTTCATCTGGCAGCTCATTCCACACTCCAACCACTCTCTGCGTGAAAAAGCACCTCTAATGTTCCCTTTAAACTTTTCCCCTTCACCCTTAACCCATGACCTGTTTTTTTTCTCCCCTGGCCTCAGTGGAAAAAGGCTGCCTGTATTCACTCTATCTATACCCATCGTAATTTTATACACCTCTATCAAATCACCCCTGATTCTCCTACGCTCCAGGGAATGAAGTCCTAACCTGTTCAACCGTTCTCTGTAACCCAGTTTCTCAAATCCCGGCAACATCCTTGTAAACCTTCTCGGCACTCTTTCAACCTTAATAATATCCTTCCTGTAATTAGGTGACCAAAACTGCACACAATACTCCAAATTCGGTCTCACCGATGTCTTATGCAACTCACCATTACATTCCGACTCTTATACTCAATACTTAGATTTATAAAGGCCAATATACCAAAAGCTGTCTTTACAACCCTATCTACTTGTGACGCCACTTTTATGAAATTATATATCTGTACTCCCAGATCCCTATGTTCTACTGCACTCCTCAGTGTCCTACAATTTACCTTGTATGTTCTACCTTGGATTGACCTTCCGAAGTGCAATACCTCACACTTGTCCGCATTAAGCTCCATCTGACATTTTTCTGCCCATTCCTCCAACTGGTCCAAATCCCTCTGCAAGCTTTGAAAGCCTTCCTCACTGTCCACTACACCTCCAATCTTTGTATCATCACCAGATTTGCTGATCCAAGTTGCCACATTATCATCCAGATCATTGATATAGATGACAAATAACAATGGACCCAGCACTGATCCCTGTGGCACTCCACTAGTCACAGGCCTCCACTCAGATTAGCAATCTTCCACTATCACTCTCTGCCCATTGAGCAAATATCTAATCCAATTTATTACATCACCATGTATACCTAGCGACTGAATCTTTCTAACGAACCTCCCATGCGGGATCTTGTCAAAGGCCTTACTGAAATCCATGTATACAACAACCACTGCCTTCCCTTCATCCACTTTCCTGGTAACTTCCTCAAAAACTCCAATACATTGGTTAAACATGACCTACCACGCACAAAGCCATACTGACTGTTTCTAATAAGTCCCTGTCTATCCAAATACTTGTAGATCCTATCTCTTAGTATTCATTCTAATAATTTACCTACTACCGATGTCAACCTTACTGGTCTATAATTTCCCGGCTCTTTTTGAGCCTTTTTTAAACAACGGAACTAGATGAACTATCCGCCAATCCTCCGGTACCTGACCCGTAGATGTCGACGTTTTAAATATTTCTGCCAGGGCCCCTGCAATTTTAACACTAGACCCCCTCAAAGTCCGAGGGAATACCCTGTCAGGTCCTGGGGTTATCTACTCTGATTTGCAGCAGAACAGCAAGCAGCTCTTCTTCCTTAACCTGTGTAAGTTCCATGACCTCCCTACTTGTTTGCCTTGTTTCCATAGACTCCATTCCAGTTTCCTTAGTAAATACTTATGCAAAAAACGCATTTAATATCTCTCCTATTTCTTTTGGTTCCATACATAGCCGACCACTGTGATCCTCAAGAGGACCAATTTTATCCCTTACTATCCTTTTGCTCTTAACATACCTGTAGAAGCTTTTAGTATTATCCTTCAACCTGACTGCCAAAGCAACCTCATATAACCTTTGAAACCCTCACTAATCAAGAACCTATGAATCTTTGCTCTAAATATACCCAATGACTTCGCTTACGCAGACGTCTGTGGCAATGAATTACACAGAATCACCAGCCACTGGCTAAAGTAATTGCTAATCGTCTCTGTTCAAAATTGGACATTCTTCTATTCTGCGTCTGTGCCTCTACTCCTAGACACCCTCACTATAGGATACATACTCTTTACCAACACTTTATTTGGGCCTTTCAATATTAGATAGCTTTCCACGTGAATTCTCCCCCATCTCACACTTATTATTCTAAACTGCAGCGATTGCAGGCCCATAGCTATCAAACACTCCTCATAGTTTAATCTTTCGAACCAGGGCACATTCTCGTAAACCTCTTCTGCACGTTCTGCAATGCTAGCACATGTTTTCTTAGATAAAAAAATATATTTAGTAATGCAAAGTAAACCCACAGCTTCTTTTCGGCACCATAGTCATCTTAAAGCAGGATTCCCTGTTGATTCCATTCCACCTTTCATGTCCAATGTGGGCGAGTCTAGAACGAGAGGGACGTCCATTTAGAATAGACGTGGGGAAGAATTTCTTCAGCCAGAGTATGGTAAATATGTGGAATTAATTGCCACAGGCGCATTCTGAGGCCAAGTAATTGCGTATATTTAAAACGGAGGATGATTCTTGATTCGGGTGGGAGTCAAAGAAGGCAGGAAAATATGGTTTTAAAATGATGGAATGGCGGAGAGTCATTCTGCTGCTATGTCTTTTGGTCAAATAACGCACCAAGTGTCTCACAGAGGCACCTCCGAGGTGCTAATTGGTGGACAAGTGTAGAGAAGTTGTGCGAGAGGATATTCTGACCCTTCCGCCGTTATTACTGGGTACCGCCCCCCAGTACGCTCAATGAACAGGCAGCAGAGTTGGGGCTTCTGGTGCAATCTTCCCCAGCAGCGGTGTGACCTCCCAGCTGCTGTTGGTGCTGGCTTAGTGACAGTAGAGTGCCTAGGAGGTCCATCGGAACACCGTCTGACAACACGGCTGTCCCGCATCACACCCCTTTCTGCAAGTCATTCCCCCCTCTGGCAGTGTGTAGCGCTGTACTTATTTCTCTTCACTCGAGAAGGACCGTATCCCGTCCGCCTGCTAACCCCTCCCCGCACTCCCAGCAGCAAATGAAGCACTTTCTCAACAGTGGTGCAGAGATGGCTCGGTACTCATTTGGCCCCCTGAGGGTAATACACTGCCACAATAACTGACGGGCTTCCTCTCCCAAACCGACCCCTCCCTCTCCAGTGGCGAAAGAACCTTACACTATGGTCCTCCCATTCCGAGCCCTGTAGTGCCTGCTCCAAACTTCAGTGGGTCTCTCAGCTCTCTCAGCTTCTACTCCTGCAGCTTGGAATGTCCCAGTTCTTTATCCCTGATTCGTTGGGAATGCGTTAAGTTTATGGGGTCAAGCGAACACCAGCGATATCCCCTTGGTTCCGAGGTGGCAGTCTAGATGAAACGAGGATAGCAGATTTACTCACGATTAATCTCTATCTCTCTCTCTCTCTCTCTCTCTCTCTCTCTCTCTCTCTCTCTCTCTCTCTCTCTCTCTCTCTCTCTCTCTCTCTCTCTCTCTCGTCTCTCTCTCTCTCTCTCTCTCTCTCTCTCCTCTCTCTCTCTCTCTCTCTCTCTCTCTCTCCTCCCTCTCTCTCTTTCTCTCTCTCTCTCTCTCTCTCTCTTTCCCCCATTCTTTCACCTCGTCCCCCTTCTGAAAGAAGGTTGGTTGGAGGAAATGTAAACGCGGGGCTCCTTGTTTTTCTCGGAGCTGCTGGTAGAGGAAGCAGTTGCTTGTAGGGGCAATATCCCTGCTCCATCCCAGCCGGTGCACATTGTAAGATTGACTGCCGCGGATTCAAGTGACAACAAGCACCTCCATAAAATTCCGGTCGCCATAATTTTAAATCGTCTCTCCACTCTGTCTGCATCAATGCCCAGTTCAACGAAGCCGTGTTGCCATTTCGACAAGTCTCTCCTTCCTATGTCAGGGGCAGAGTCCTCCTATTAGCTGATCCCTCACACTTGGCAGATGGACTACTGCAACGGGACAACGAACGACTGCAATCGCCCAGCAGGCCTGCCACCAAGTCATTGAAGAATGATCCGAGGCAATTTATAAAGGAGCTGGAGGAACTCAGCTATTCAGGCAGTATCCGTGGAAGGAAATGGACGGTAGACATTTCGTGTTGCGATCCTTATCTGTGCTTCCAATGAAGGTATGTTATCCCCGAAATATACTGCCCCTCAGTTTCCCAAATGAACACGATAGTATTGAATTTAATAAAGGTATTATTCAAATATTTGCATTCCTATTGGTTTATTATTGTCATATGCACCAGGATATAGTGAAAAGCTTGTCTTGCGTACTATGTAGACTGATCAAATCATTACATAATACATAAAGGTGGCACAACGTAAAATAATAATATTGTAGAATGCAGTTAACAGTGACAGAGAAATACAGTTCTGGTAAGCAATGAAGTTGAAATCATAGCGAGGTAGAATCCAAATTCAGGAGTGCATCCATACCAGTGACTCATAACAGTGGTTAGAAGCTGCCCTTGGGCCTAGTGTTACAAGCTTTCGTGGCTTTTGTATCTTCTGCCCGTTGGGAAAGCGAAGAAGAGAGAATTGCCAGTTTGGGTTTCGGTCTCTGATTATGCTTTACTGAGGCTGGTTTCCGTGATGTGCTAAGCTGTGTCCTCAATTCACTGCAGTTTCTTCTGGCTATAGTTATGAAGCTCGCCGTAGACCTGTCTCGACGGTAGGTCAATTGCAGTGAGTGGAGGTTGTCTGGTAAACTAGAGTAGATAATGATCAGCCTGTAGAATACCTTCCTGATGTCAGATTTCGAACCCACAGTGCGGTAGTCTTTAAAATACGTCAGTTTGTTTTTGTTGAGTACCGGATAGTGGTCAAATTAAAACAAGCGGGAAGTACAGCTTGATGCAGGTGGACGTTAAATATCCCTGTCAGTTGATCCGTACAGGATCTAATGCCATGGCCAAGGACATAATCCGGGCATGAACTAGAAAGTGGTTAATAGATGCTGCATAGACTTGAGGAGAGGTTGTGCAGACTAGGGGTATTCTTTGGAACGTTAGAGTTTGAAGTATATAAGATCAGGAGATGAATTAACAAGGCAAAAGGATACGGTCTTTTTTTTAAGAGCGCAAAACGGGGGGGAGGGCGGGTTGGTTAATATCACAAGCGAGAGATTTAAATCGAAACTCAGGACCAGCTTTTCACGCAAAGGGTGGTGCGTAGTTGAAAGAAGCTGCCAGAAATAGTGATCGAGGCGCGAATATTAATAAAATTTAAAAGCCATCTATCAAAGCAAGTTAGGGGAGGTTTAGCGGTCTGTGCGTTAAACGCGGGAAGATGGGACGAGCTCGCTGGCAAAACAGTGGAGATGGAGGAGTTGGGCCGAAAGGTCTGTTTTGCTATCACAACGGCTTCTGAAAAAGACTCGGAAATTGGTTTTGGAGACCGTCCCAGTTACCAAAGATTCAAAACAGGGAACAAAATAGATTCGTGCAGGCGGTTGTTGTGATCAGGAACGAAAGACCAAAGCTCTGGAAGATTTTCAATATGCAGTCTCACACTCTAGGTTCAGCACTGTGTAAAATACTCGAAG
This sequence comes from Hemitrygon akajei, assembly GCF_048418815.1. NCBI lineage: Eukaryota > Metazoa > Chordata > Chondrichthyes > Myliobatiformes > Dasyatidae > Hemitrygon > Hemitrygon akajei. The sequence continues at coordinate 99,288,866 of NC_133134.1, read as the reverse complement.
TGTGATCTGACCAACGCTAGCAGCCGTGTATTTTGCAAACAACCATCTATGTGTACCTGGCTCCGAGTGAACAGGAAACCCGTTGCACGCCTCTGCCTGTTTCCAATACAATCAAATATTTGTTAATAAGCATTGCGTTTGATTTTCATCAATTAAGTAGGATCTTACCCCTCCCTTGCATCGACCTTACAAAGCGATGAATACACGACTGTGATTAACATCCAGAGTTTAACTCGGTCACGAACAATGAGATACTTGGCGGTGTTTCAGCTATGTCACCTACTGCAAGTTTTGCGACAGCAATGTCGTGCGGAAAAGAATTTGGGCAGCTAATTCAGATGGCATAAAAACAATTTGGTAGAATAAGTAAGAAGTTTCTAATACCAGAGGTCGCACACTTCAATGTGAAAGCGACTGATTTCAAAGGAGATATGAAGAGCAGGGTTTTACACAGATAGTGGTGTTGACCTGGAACGTGCTGGGGTGGTGGTAGAGTGAGACACATTTGGGACTTTTAAGAGCCGGTTAGTTAGGCGTATGGATGTGAGGAAAATAGCTATTATGTAGTCGGAAGTGATGAGATGGGTAGTTAATTATTAATGTAATTGGTTCGGCACAACGTTATGGGCTGAAGGGCCTGTTACTTTGTAACAGTTGGCACGTACACGCAACACTGTAAAAGTATCAGCAGCAATAGAACACACCTGGAGACTGGTTTTGCTGCTAACAAAACTCTATTTCATTAGTAACTACGCAATATAGTAACGTAAACCAGGTAAATCAAGAGTTAACGGTGTTATGCATATATAGGGGTAAATATTCAAGTTCCCGAACTTATTCAACTTAGGTGTTAAGTGATACAGTCTTACGGTGGTATGTAATAACGTTCTGTTTAGTTTACAGGTTATATAATGCGAGATATTTGTAATCCAAAGGCAAATGTTGTGAGAAGGCAGTTATGTCGATATTCCACAGATTCCACGACATCAATACAAAATATCAACAGCAGTAGGTTTTATATCCGAAGTTGTTCCACTTCACACAGGAAGTATTACCGACAGTGATCTTCAACGAATTCAGCAATGGGACATCTCAAGGGAGTGGCCATAGGATACTCAAACGGAATCGACGAATGGTTTATCAGCAACGGTAGCCTATCATAAAGGGGACCATCTTCAAGGGCACCACCACCCACGCAAGGGACGACACACCGGTAGATTCCACAAGGTTACCCTAATCACACAACACGTGATAGCCACTTATCCAGTTCCACAACATACGAAATAACTCCAACAGTGATTTGCCACCGAGGTGCCTTCTTCAGTGAACTACCACACACAGACAAAAGGGTAAACACATCCTTGGTATTCATAAAGGATTTCCTCTCACCAGAGAACCCGCCCCTGTCGATTAACTATGTGACAATCACACTTTCGTATTCGAATGAAAACAACCTCACCCTTACAGGCTACTTAGAGAGAGAGTCCAAAGACTATCCTGATGATTTTTTTTTCCTTTTGCAGTTGATAGCTCTGAAGACGTTTGCACCCAAACGCCGTCTGTTCGGGTTACTTCTGGTGGAAGTAGCTTTAAGGTGCATTGCCTGCCGTAGATGGCTTATCAGGGGCTTCCGCAGAGCTATACCAAAAGAGATTTCTCGCAGTTCGGCGGCAGTTGTTAAAAAAGGGAGCATCGAGAGAGTTTGTCCATTGTACTTGGCCTATCAGCGGGTACAACCTGAGCACCAGTCGTTGAATTAGATGGCGGGGAAGGTTCATTAATAAAACGGAGACACGGCCTAGCAGAGCGGTCATCCACAGAGTGATCTGAAGCAGAATGATAGGCCTTTGGCTCATTCGGGCTCCAGCGATAAATGGTCGAGGCGAGGTAGGTTACCTCTGAGGAATAGAAACAGCAAGTATGTCTGTACAGGGTATCAGATGTGCGATGTCCAGGAGACTCCCTGCCTCCCGGACGGCCTCGTCTACGCTAGGTGAGTCGAGATGCAGCTTCTGAGGGAACTGGAGATGCAGCTCGATGACCTTCGCCTGGTGAAGGAAAGTAGGGAGGGATTGAAAGAAGCTCTCGGCAAGAAGTCATACCCGGGCCTTGGGAGACAGATAAGTGGGTAACAGTCAGGAGATGGAAGGGCAAAAGTCAGATACCATAGAGTTACCCCTGTGGCTGTCCCCCTTAACAATAAGTACTCCTGTTTGAGAACTGTTGGGTGTAGACGGCCTATCTGTGGGAAGCAACAGTGGCCGCGACTCTGGCACAGTCTGGCACTGTGCTTCACAATGGTAGGGAAAGGAAGAAGGCAGCCATAATAGGGGACCTTATATTTAGGGGGTCAGGCAGGCGATTCTGTGGACGCAGCAAAGAAGCACGGTAGTTTGCCTCGCAGGTGCCATGGTCTGGGATGATCGCAGGATTACTATCGGGGCCACGCGACAGTGAGTATAGGAATAATGTGAGCTGGAGGATAAATGCGTGGCTAAAGGATTGGAGCAGGGGGAAGGGATTCAAAATTCTGGATCATTAGGACCTCGTTCCGGGCAGGCATTGAATGTACAAAAAGGACGGGTTGCACTTGAATCCGAGGGGTCCAATATCCTGGTAGGAAGGTTTGCTCAGCCTATTGGGGAGAGTTTAAACTCGAATTGCTGGGGGTTGGGAACCGGACCCTTAACACGTTGCTTGAAATGACAAGGAGAAACTCTGAGGTACGGAGATGGAGGGGAGCCCCTTAACGAACAGCGGCGAAGTGAGAGAATGGGCGAGGGGACGGAGGGTATTTGAAGCCACCATTGTCAATAGCTCTACGGTATTGGTCTCCAATTGAAATGATGGGGACTTCCTCTACTTAAGAAGGCGCAGAGTTAAATGTTTACACAATGTAAACACATTAGGCAAGAAAGACAGTGAGACCAGTTTGATTACAGTCAGTCGATCAGTGCTTTAGATATAAAAATATTGCGTTCCGGTGACGTCATCTTCCATAATGGCAGTTAAGTCAATTGCTCCTCCGGAAAAACGCATATTTTGCCCCGTTAATCCACCAAATACAAGATCTTTCGAAAATATCTGAATTGATAAAGGGGGCAAGAATGGTGAAAAAGAATGGAGATCAAAAAAGCGTCACTGCGGACCATGTGGACAAGAGGGGTGCAGAGAGCGGCTCTCCTACTCGAACGCGTGGTACCGAGGCTGACGATGGGCCTCGTTCAGGCGAAGCTGCAAATATGATCAAAATTCTGGAAGAGACACGGGAGTTCCAGAAAGATATAAACCAGCAACTAAATTATACCAAGTCAGAGCTCGTCAACGTCAATCAAAGAATAACGGTGGCAGGGACACAAATTGAGAAGGTAGAAGATCGCGTGCAAAACGTGGAACATATACTAAGTAAGACGATAAAAATATTAAATCAACAAGAAAGTATACTGATTGACCAGGAGGGAAGATCACGGCGGAAAAATATCAGGATATATAATGTTCTCGAAGGAGCGTAGGATTTATCTATGATGGAGTTTGTACGAAAGTTGCTGCGGGACGCGCTGGAACTTCCCTCGACTATGGAGCTTGAAATTGAGAGGGTGCCTCGTGCGCTCACCCCGCGGCCTACTGGAGACAGAGAAGATAAGCCACGCTCTATAGTAATTAGATTTCTTCGATACAATACCAAGGCGGAGATTCTACGAAGGGCCTGGGGTAAGAAGAGGCTGTTTTTGGACGGTAAAGTAATATATTTCGATCAATATTACCCCCCGGCGGTCCCTCAGAGACGTAAAGTACACTCTGAAGTAAAGCGAATTTTACAGCAAAGGAGGATAAGTTTTCAAACTCCATACTCTGCTAAGTTGCGGGAGTTTTATGACGATGGGATCCGACTGTATGAGACAGTGGAAGAGGCGACTACAGACAGGAAGGCCAGAGGGTTGCCTGTCAGTGTGATCAAACCGAGAGAAAACCTGTCTGAGCAGGTATCCCGGTCTGGTTGGGAAATAGTGGGCGAATCGACAAAACAGGGTACGGGAGAAGAGCGAGAGAAATATATCAGGAAGAGACTGTGAGTTTTCCGAAGACAGCCCTCATCTCCTCCAGAAGAGCCATAAAGTTTGGCTAACTTTCAAAGTGTTGAGAAGCTAAATGGAAACAAAAAGAGGCAGTGATATCCCTATCTCGAGAAATAATTATTATAATGTGGATTTTATATTACTCAAATATTCTTTTTTATTCATTCATTCATTCATTCATTCATTCTTTTTCCCCACCGTTAATGTGTGTGTGTATGTATATATATATATATATATATATATATATACACACACACACATGTATGTATGTATGTATGTATGTATGTATATATGTATGCATGTATGTATGTATGTATACGAATACACAGGGAAGTCTTGTCTGTGTAATGGATATTGACTTGTTCACTTACTTTTATGGGGGTCCTGAACTCACAGGTAGGAGGGGCTATCCTCCACAGCTAGACGTTTCCTCTAGCTCAACCCAGGGTCATAAACTGGAGACATCAGCCTTGGAATCACACTTACGTTGCCTTTTTAAAATTATTAATCGCGCTTCTTGGTTCATAAATGTTCGGTGAGTAGATCGATTTTATCTTTATTCTGCTAATTTCAATGAGATCTTGACAGATAAATACACGTGGCTAAGGTCAAAGTAAAATTCATTTCTTTTAACATCAATGGGCTGCTAAATTCAATCAAACGTAGTAGAATTCTATCCAAAAAAGAATTAATAGCAAACCCATGTGGTGTGGCGACCCACTTCCCAGCGCACTCGAAACGGCTCACAAAGCGGTGCGCACCGGCATTGAGGCTGGTCCCAAAGAGGGCGCCATGCCTACTTCACCAGCAAGGGGACAAGCCCGCGCGCCGGACGGGACTGTGAATACGCACCGCCTACTGTATTCCCGCCAGCGGAGGACGGGATCAGGAAGGCTTTAAAGCGAGGCCGCGAAGTTTGAATAAACCTTTTTTGCAACTGCAGCTCACCGACACCGTGTCATTATTTCAGCGCTGCGTGTAGCACACCGCTACAGTAGCATATTTACAGGAAGCTCACTTAAGTGACAATGAGCATGGAAAACTAAAGAGAATAGCTTTCACAAATATGTTTTTCTCCTCATATAAATCAGGACATAGGAGACGAGTTGCTATTGTTATCTCAAATAAGCTAAATTTTGAAAAAAAGTATTCGAAATGGTGGCCGGGGGTGGGGGGGGGGGGTGGAGATAGACGGAAATTCAGTTATCTATTGAATATATACGCACCCCCAGGAAGTGAAATTGGTTTCTTTCAGAAAATTGCTAATGTTATGGTAACGGAAACAGAAGGTCTCCTGATATGTGGGGGAGACTGAAATTTACATTACAACCAAAGTTAGAGTCTAACAGTAGAAAAAACCTATGGAAAAAAATCCTTACATAAGAAAGTTAATACACATTTTGAGGTTGTTGGTCTAATTGATATATGGAGCGACCTTTAGCCCCAAATGAAGGGATTAAACTCATTATTCTCCCCACCCCATTCTGTATATACAAGAATAGAGTATTTCATAACATTTGGAAAACTCAAAGACAAAATAAACACCTGTGGAATTAGGACAATAAATGTAAGATAAATATTTAATGAATATAATGCTGGTGACTGGTAAAAGGACTCGTACTAGGAAATGGTTATCACGGGAGTGTCCAACCTTAAATTCATGTATGAAAGTTACAATGGACATTTACAAAATTGTGAAGATAACAGCAACTGCTAATCATAATTTGGAACAATTTGATTCATACTGGGAAAATGGTTTAACTACATAACACCTCATAGATTTGATTTTATTCTCACAAATCAATGAATATGTTGTAAAAAAAGATCACTCCCTACTTGTACATAGTTTTCTCCTTTCACTTGTTCTTTCTTTCCTCTCTTTTCTATAAGTGTATACCTCAGATAAATATTAAGTGAAGATTTGCGGCATATATGACGAAATGATATATATGTACAATATCTGAAATACATCTTGTGTAAATTTTTGTTTGATGATGAACGTCAATAAAAATAATTTACAGAAAAAAAGGCTCAGAATATGCTAGAATCACAACATCAATGCTAGCCATAATAAATGAGCCCGTAAAAATCTCGTTAATCGCCGAGAGTCGTTCAAAGAATTTCAGTGTGACCCAAGGTTCGGTACGTTTCTATCCAACGAGCTAGAAACCAAACGGATTATCATCTGCGGGCAGAGGAGGATGCACCTCAAGAAAGGCATGAAGGATCGGCGCTTGGGACTAGAATATATACCAAACATTGTCAATTAAAGTTATCGCACAGCATAATCTACCAGTGTTTAGTCGAGTCCCGACTGTGCCGACCTTCCACTTCGAGACACCTCCTTAAATAACTCAAGCACATTCGTAAAATATGGCTCCCGTTTCATGTCTGACTCCCTTCATACCCAACATTTTTGTATCGAATATCAAGTTTGTGCATCTGAGATAGGTGCTCAGACAGCGTCCGTACCTGAGCCGTACTGCCGTGTCCCTGACGCGTTGAGGATTGAGGATTGTGTCCCTATGCATTGTGTGTGGTTTTGAGCAAATATTTATGCATGTATGTGTGAGGGTCAGGGAGAGGAGAGAGAGAGAGATAGAGAAAGATAGAGAGAGAGAGAGAGAGAGAGAGAGAGAGAGAGAGAGAGAGAGAGAGAGAGAGAGAGAGAGAGAGAGAGAGAGAGAGAGAGAGAGATGAGAGAGAGAGAGTGAGAGAGACGGACAGTCAGACATAGAACATCCGGATAGACACGGAAAGAGATGAATGGATGGGCGAAGAAAGGGAAAGAGATAGAGACAAATAAGGACAGAAATTGCCTTAAATACAGCCAACGACCTGGGCTCCACAGCTGCCTGTGATAATAAATTCCATAAATTCACCACCCTCTGGCTAAAGAAATTTCTCATCATCCCTCTTTTAAATGGACGCCCCTGTGGCTGTGCCCTGTAGCCCAAGACACCCCCATCATGGGAAACATGAATTCGACATCTACTCTGCCTAAGCCTTTCAACATTCGAAAATTTTAAATGAGATCTCCCCCCCCCCCACTACCAGTGAATATAGACCCAGAGCGTTCCCCTATGATAAGCCTTTCATTCCCAGAGTCATCCTTGTGAACCTCACCTAAACTCTCTTCAATGCCAGCACATTTTTTTTTAAATGAGGAACGGAAAACAGTTTACAACACTCAAGATGAGGCCGCACCAGTGCCTTGTAAAGCCTCAGCATCACAGCCCTGACCTTGTATTCCAGACCTCTTGAAATACCGACTCCACCTGCTACTACCGTCCCTTTCGGCTATCGCCCACCTGGTTATTTTCCTCAGGTATTGGGCCTCAGTCACCTCGTTTAGTTCCCGATCATTCTCAGGTTCCACTAACTACAGACACCTGCCTTCCATCGGCAAATGCAGTATAAAAATACTGTGACCACAACAAGGAACTGCCAGTTCCCTGGTCGATCCGTTTACGAGCAAGTCTAGCATCGTTCCTGAATTCTCTGCTAAAACCAAGACTCCGGGTAAAGACTCCCTTGGCACCAATTCTGCGCCTGTCTTCAGCACTTGGGTTCGTTCCACCGCCATGTCCTTGAAGCACCTGCACGTTCATTTTTAATGCGTTCTGCATAAGGCCGACCAAGTCCCTTTACATATCAGATTTTGGGATTTTTTCCAAATTTAGAAAATAATCTGCACAATTATTTCTTCTACATGTCCATGCATTTTTCAGCATTGTATTTCATTTGCTCAACACTACCTGAAACTACACCTATCTTCGTAACATCTGCAAAATTAGCAAGGAAGCCATCTATTCCGTCATCTAAATCATTAACATGGAGCATAAAACGAAGCCGTCAGAATACCGACCCCAGCAGAACACTACTAGTCACTGGCAACCAATCAAAAACGTTTATTTTTATTCCCACTCGCTGCCCCTGCCAATCAGCCAATATTGCAACCGTGCCAGAAACTTTTCTGTAATATCATGGGCTCTTAACTTGGCAAGCAGCCTCATGCGTGGCACCTTGTCAAAAGCCTTCTTAAAGTCCAAGTATAAGATCCACTGCATCCCCTTTATCTATTCTACTTGTAATCTCCTTAAAGAATTTGAACAGGTTGGTCAGGCCAGATCTTCGCTGAAGGAAAGTCCTCTGGCAGCATACCAGAGTTCAATGATTTTTGCAAGATCATCACTAATGCCTCCATAATGTCTACTGCTACCTTTTTCAGAACACTATGGGCCAGTTCATTTGGCCCGGATGACTTATCTTAGCTGTTTCAGCGTTTTACCCTCTCCTTTGTAATATTAGCTGCACCCACTTCTCTTCCCTACACCCTTCAACAACTGGCACAGTGCTAGCGTTTTCCACAGTGAGGACTGATGCAAAATACACATTTAGTTCATCTAGTATATTATTTCTCTGCACTCATTTTCCCATCGGTCTTATAACAACTTTCACTTCTTTCTTTTTTACTTATTTCCGAAAAACGTTTACTAAACACTTCGATATAGTTTGCGAGCTTGTTTTTATATTTCATCTTTTCTCACCTAATGATGATTTTCATTGCTCTCTATTGGTTTTTAAGAGCTGCCCAATCGTCTGTCTACTCACAAATTTTTACTTTGTGATATGCCCTCTCTTTTACTTTTACATTAGCTTTGACTTCCCTTGTCATCCCAGGTTGTGCTATTTTTCCAAATGACTATTTATTTATTGTTGGAATACATATATCCTACATCTTTCCCATTTTCTCCCCAGAATCTCAAACCATTGATGCTTTGCTGGCATTCTTGCCAGCAACTCCTTCCAACTTACTAAGGTCAACTCCTCTCTCATACCACTGAAATTTCCTTTACTCCATTCACATAGTGTAACTTCAGACCAGACTTTCTCTATAAATTATTAAGCTGAACTCAATAATACTGTGATCACTGGCTTCCAAGGGTTCCTTTCTCTTAAGCACCCTAAGCACCTCCAGTTCATTACATAACATCCAGTTAGATGATCCTTCAGAAGGTTCAACAGCAAACCGCTTTACAAGTCTATCTCGTATGCATTCCACAAACTCACTCTCTTGAGATCCATTACCAACTTCATTTTCCCAATCGATCTGCATGTTGAAATCCTTCACAGCTATTACTTTTGACACCTCTTTTCTATTTCCCGCTATAATCTGTGGTCCTCATCCCAGCTACTATATATAGCTGCTATTAGGTCTCTTTTAACCTTGCTTAACACATTCCACAAGGATTCAATATCTTCTGATCCTACACTCTGTCACATCGTTCTAATGATTTGATGCCATTCTTTATAAGCAGAGCAGTTCTACGTGTTATCCCTCTGATACAACGTGTAAGCTCGAACATTCATCTCCCAAACGCAACCATCCTTCAGCCACGATTTCTGTGATGGCCACAACATCATACCTGACGATCTGCAATAGTGCAACAAGATCATCCACCTTATTTCTTATCCTCCGTGCATTGTGCCCCAGTGACTCCGTGTGTTAGATCTGGATATTTCAATTCCATTCGCTGTATGCATACAACTCACTCGAGGCTGCTAGCTGAGTAGATGAATATTATTTTTCTCAAAATAAACTTTACCCGTAAAAAAATACGAGAATAAACCGTCCAATATCATCTCATTCTCACATTCCTAATTAATGTTTTCAGTGCGAGTCTTTTAAATTCCTTTAAAACCAATTGGACTGTGGGCACTTATGTTGCCCCCTGGGGGTGGTATATTATTTAACAAGTGAGGGGCTTACTCATCCAATCCCGGCCCTCTCTCCAGCAGCAGCAGAACCCTACAGTGTGGTCCTCCCTTTCTGAGCCCTTGTGGTAACGGCTCCGTTTTCAGTGTGTAACTTAGCATGTACCACTGGAACCTGGTATGCACTAGTCCATTATTCCCGATTTACTGGGACTGAGTTAATTCCATTACGGCATTTGAACACCAGCATCTTTCTAGGTCCATCGTGATAGATTAGATGAAACAAGGATGGTAGATTTAGTCCCGATTCGGCAGTAAACTACTTGGGATCTACGCGAGGCAACCATGGATTCCATTTTTAAATGTTAGTAGATTTATTTATTTTTCAGTAAATTTGAAGGCCACACTTGGCTAGAGGGCATTCGGCATCATGTCTTCGCGGCAGCGGCCGGGCCTGGTAGCTCTCCGGAACAGATGTAATCACGTGGCACAATCTTGTTTTCATCTGATCATCTGGACCACCCCTTCCATAGCCTGCTCCAATCATTGCCATTCCGCTGCCATCAGGATGACTGCATGTTCCCACAGATCTAACGCCACGCCTTTTCAAACCACCCCCTGCCCCTCATACCTCCTGACAACTGTCACTACAAGAATCTTATCTCTTATTTCACTTGGGGTAAAGTTTGAAAGTAGTAGGTTACTGACGGCCAAATCCTTCATGGACATTTTAAATACATTCGTTCTCAGGGAAAGAGAACACATTGCACCCGGACAGTCAGTTACATAGAAAGAGTGAAACATAGAAACATAGACCACAGTACATGTGCTTGCAACACTGTGCGTCAGACAGAGTGGTCAGCAGCACTGGGGCTCCACAGGGGACTGTCCTACCTCCCGTTCTCTTCACCATCCATACCTCGGACTTCAACTACTGCACAGAGTCTTGCCATCTTCAGAAGTTTTCTGATGAATCTACCATAGTTGGATGTATCAGCAAGGGAGATGAGGCTGAGTACAGGGGTACAGTGGGAAACTTTTCACATGCTGCGAGCAGAATCATCTGTTGCTTAATGTGAAAAATACTAAGGAGCTGATAGTGGACCTGAGGAGGGCTAAGACACTGGTGACCCCTGTTTCCATCCAAGGGGTCAGTGTGGACATGGTGGAGGATTACAAATTCCTGGGGATACGAATTGACAATAAACTGGACTGATCAAAGAACACTGAGGCTGTCTACAAGAAGGGTCAGAGCTGCCTCTATTCCCTGAGGAGACTGATGTCCTTTAACATCTGCCGGACGATGCTGAGCATGTTCTACGAGTCTGTGGTGGCCAGTGCTATCATGTTTGCTGCTGTGTGCTGGGGCAGCAGGCTGAGGGTAGCAGGCACCAACAGAATCAACAAACTCATTCGTAAGGCCAGTGATGTTGTGGGGGTGGAACTGGACTCTGTGACGGTGGTGGCTGAAAAGAAGATGCTGTCCAAGTTGCATGCCATCTTGGGCAATGACTCCCATCCACTCCATAATGTAATGGTCAGGCACAGGACCATATTCAGCCATAGACTCATTACACCGAGATGCAACACTGAGCGTCATAGGAAGTCATTTCTGCCTTTGGCCATCAAACTTTACAACTCTTCCCTCGGAGTCTCAGACACCCTGAGCCAATAGTCTGGTCCTGGACTTGTTTCCACTTGGCATAAATAACTTATTATTATTTAATTCATTATGGTTTTATATTGCTGTATTTCTACACTATTCTTGGTTGGTGCGGCTGTAACGAAACCCAATTTCCATAGGGATCAATAAAGTATGTCTGTCTGCCTGTCTGTCTGTAGAAGAACTGCTGCAAAATACAGGCCCTTCGGCCCACAATATCCCTCATCATCTTATACACTTCTATCAGGTTACCTCTCATCCTCCGTCGCTTCAAGGAGAAAAGGCCAGGTTCACAACGTATTCTCGTAAGGCATGCTCCCCAATCGAGGCAACATTTTTGTAAATCTCCTCTGCAATCTTTCTATAGTTTCAACTTCCTTCCTGCAGTGAGGTGAACAGAACAGAGTACAATTCTCCAAGTGGAGTCTGACCAGGGTCCTATACAGCTGTAACATTACCTTTCGGCTCTTAAACTGAATCCTACTGTTGATGAAAGCTGATGCACCGTTTGCCGTCTTGACCACAGAGAAACCTGCACAGCAGTTCTGAGTGTTTTATGGGCTCGGACCGCAAGATCCTTCTGATCCTCCATACTGCCAAGAGTTTTGCCATTAATAGAGAGAGTACAGAAATTATTTACTAGAATATTACCTGGGTTTCAGCACCTAAGTTACAGAGGGAAGCTGAACAAGTTAGGTTTTTATTCTGTGGAGCGTAGAAGGTTGAGGGGGAACTTGATAGAGGTATTTAAACTAATGAGGGGGTAGATAGAGTTGGCGTGGATAGGCTTTTTCCATTGAGAGTAGTGGAGATTCAAACAAGAGGACATGAGTTGAGAGTTAGGGGTCAAAAGTTTAGGGGTAACGCGAGGGGGAATTTCATTACACAGAGAGTGGTAGCTGTGTGGAATGAGCTTCCAGTAGAAGTCGTAGAGGCAGGTTCGATATTGTCATTTAAAGTAAAATTGGATTGGAATATGGACAAGAAAGGAATGGAGGGTTATGGGCTGAGTGCAGGTCGATGGGACTCGGTGAGATTAAGCGTCCGGCACGGACTAGAAGGGCCGAGATGCACTGTTTCCGTGCTATAATTGTTATCTGGTTATATGGTTATTAATACTATTTTCTGCCATCATATTTGACCTACTAAAATGAAGCACCTCACACTTATCGTGGTTGAACTCCATTTGCAAATTATCTGCCCAGTTTTGCATCCTATATTGTCCCAGTGTACCCTCTGACAGCCCTCCACACAAACTACAACATGTCATCGGCATATTTTCTAACCCATCCCTCCTCTTCCTCATTCAGATCAGTTATAAAAGTCACGAAGAGAAGGGGTCCCAGAACAGATCCCTGCGGCACGGCACTGAGCACCAACCTTCATGCAGAATATGACCCGCTTATAACCACTCTTTGCCTTCCGTTGTGAAACCAATTCTGGATCCACAAAGCAAACCCCCTCGGAGCCCATGCCTCCTTACTTTCTCAATAAGTCTTGCAAGGAGTACCTTATCAAATGGCTTGCTGAAATCCATATACGCTACATCTACTGCTCTACCTTCATCAACGTGTTTGCTCACATCCTCAAAATATTCAATCAGGCTCGAGGTAAAGTATTAATTAAGTACCGCAGCTATCTTCTCCGGTTCCATGCACACATTTTCACTGTCACACTTAATTGGTCCTATTCCCTCATGGCTATATCCGCTTGCTCATCACATACTTGTAGAATGCTTTGGGGTTTTCCTTAATTCTGCCCGCCAAGGCCTTCTCACGACCCCTTCTGGCTTTCCTAATTTCCTTCTTAAGCTCCTTCCTAGTAGCCTTATAATCTTCTAGATCTCTGACATTACCTAGCTCTGTGAACCTTTTTTTAAGCTTTTCTTTTCTTTTTGATTTTCTACTGCACAGTTCCTGTACCCTACCATAACTTCCCTGTCTCAGTGGAACGTACCTATACAGAACACCAGACAAATATCCCCTAAATATTTGCCACATTACTTTGGTAGATTTCCCTGAGAAAATCTCTTTCTAAGTTAAGCCTCCAATTTTCTGCCTGATAGCCTCATAACTACTCTTACTCCAGTTAAATGCTTTTCTAACTTATCTGTTCCTATCCGTCTCTAATTCTGTGGTAAACAGATAGAATTTTAATCACTGTTTCTAAAATGCTCTCCCACAGAGAGATCTGACACTGACCAGGTTCATTTCCCAATACCAAATCAAGCACAGCTCTCCTCTTGTAGGCTTATTTACACACTGTGTCAAGAAACCTTCCTAAACACACCTAACAAACTCCACTCCAACTAACCCCCCTCCCCCCCGGTCTAGGGAGATGCCTATCGATATTTAGGAAATTCAAATCTCCCATCACGACGACTCGGTTATTATTACAAGATCTGTTCCCCTGTCTGCTCCTCGATGTCCCTGTTACTATTAGGCGGCCTATAAAAACAACCCGTAAATTTATTGACTCCTCCCTGTTTCTATTCTCCACCTACAGAAACTCCGTAGACAATCCCTCCATGGCGTCCATCTTTTCTGCAGCCGTGACACTAATTCTGATCATCAATGTCACACCCCCACCTCTTTTGCCTCTCTCCCTCTCCTTTCAGAAACATCTAACACCTGGCACCTGAAGTAACCATTCTTGTCCCTGAGCCATCCAAGTCTCGTAATGGCCACCACATCATATTTCCATGCTCTAAGTTCATCCGCTTTGTTCACAACATGCCTTGCGTTAAAATGGAAACTTCTCCATCAGTCAATCTGATCGCCCCCCTTCTCTATCACATGCGTATCCTCCCTCACACACTGTATCCAATCTTTCTCCATTTGTGAGCCAACCGCCTCTTTCCCAGTCTCTTCAGTTTTGTTCCCACTCTCTAACAGTTTAAACTCTCCCCATTTGCCTTAGCAAACCTCCCCGCTAGGATATTGGTTCCCCTGGGATTCAAGTCCAATCCGTCCTTTGTGTACAGGTCACACCTGCCCCAAAAGAGGTCACAATATTCCATAAATCTGAATCTCCGCCCCCTGTCCCAATCCCTCAGCAACGCATATTCCTCCAGCTCATTCTATTCATATTCTCACTGTCGCGTAGGACAGGCATTAATCCCCAGATTACTACCTTTGCGGTTCTCCTTCTCAGCTTCCTTCCTAAGTCGTTGTAGTCTTTTAGCAGGACCTCTTCCCTTTTCCTGCTTATGCCATTGGTACCAGTATGTACCACGACTCTGGCTGTTCTCCCTCCCACAGCAGGAATCTTGGACGCGATCCGAAACATCTCAGACCTTGACACCTGGGAAGCAAACTAGCATTCGAGATTCTTTCCTGCGTCCACAGAATCGCCTGTCTGACCCCCTAACTATGGAGTCCCCTATCACTACTGCCTTCCTCTTCCCTTCCCTACACTTCTGAGCTACAGGGCCAGACTCTGTGCCAGAGGGACGGCCACTGCCGCTTTCCCCAGCTAGGCTGTCTCCCCACCTCCCTACAGTACTCTTCCCCTTCCTCTTCCTGTCCGACACACTTGTCTGTCTCCTGTAGCCCCGGTGTGACCATCTGTCTGTATCTCCTCTCTATCTCCTCTTCGCTCTCCCTGACTTGGCGATGGTGATCGTGTTGCATCTCCAGTTCCCTAACTCGGTCCCTTAGGAGCTTCAGCACGACACACCTGGTGCAGATATGGCCGACTGGGAGGCTGAAAGACTCCAAGACCTCTCACGTCTGACACTGAGGACAGAAAACTGGCCTCACACACATACCCCTTTCCTCGGCTTGCCTCGTTACCGCCTAAGCCCGCTGAGCTAACGACCTATCACTCTCCGCTGCCTCGCACTCCGCTGGATGTGGCTGCCTTCTTTTCAAACCTTTCGCGTTTTTCTGGCTGACATCACACGCCCGAGTAGTCTCGCCTCTCTTTAACCCGTGGTAAAAACGTCCCTTGCTCCAAAACAAATCAGCAGTTCACTCGCAGCCGTCTTGCTCTGATTTAATAACAAACCGTTGAAGATTCCTTGCCTTTTTAAACCTTTCGCGTTTTGGCCCCTTTCCGTTTCTAACTTGCATCCACAGAGACTCAGTGGGCAATCACTCCATGATTTCCTCATTTTCTGCAGCCGTGACACTATCTCTGATCAGCAGTGCCACATCTCTACCTCTTTTGCCCCCCACCCTGTCGTTTCTGAAACATCTAAAGCCTGGCACTCTAGTTGACCGTTCTTACCCCTGAGCAATCCAAGTCTCTGTAAAGACCACAATATCATCGCTTCAAGTACTGATCCACGCTCTAAGTTCATCCGCTTTGTTCATGGTGTTTCTTGCATTAAAATAGTCACATCTCAAACAATCGGGCAGAGCGCATCCCTTCTCTATCACCTTCCTATCGTCCCTCTAGCACTGTCTCCAAGCTTTCTCTGATTGTGAGCCAATCGTCTCTTCGTCCTTCTTCACTGTTCGGTTCCCAACCCCCAGCAATTCTAGTTTAAACTATCCCCAAGAGCAAACTTTCCTGCCAGGATATTGATCCCTCTGGAAATGAAGTGCATCCCGTCTTTTTTGTACAGGTCACGCCTGTCCCAACTGAGACCAGACTCTGTGCCAGAGGCACGGCTACTGTTGCTTTCCCCAGGTAGGCCGTCCGTCACACACCCCCACCCCTCCCCGCACAAACAGTACGGAAATATGAAAACTTTTTGTTAAGCGGGGCAGCCACGGGGACGCTCTCTAGTACGTGACACTAATTGTGAGCCAATCACCTCTTCCTTCTTTTTCCTGTTCGGTCCCTAACCCCCAGCAATTCTAGTTTAAACTCTCCCCAAGAGCAAACCTGCTTGCCAGGAGATTGAAGTACATCCCGTTTTTTTGTGCACATCACGCCTGTCCTAAACGAGGTTCCAAAGATCCAGAAATCGGAATTCCTGACCCTGCTCCAAACCCTCAGCCACGAATTTATCCTCCACCTCACTCTGTTCCTGTACATACTGTCGCTTGGCACAAATATTAAGCCCGGGAAGACTGCCTTTGAGGTCCTGCTTCACAACTTCCTTCTTATCTCCCTGTAGTCTGATTTCAGGGCCTCCACCCTTTTCCTACCTATGTTGCAGGTACCAAAATGTAGCCTGACCTCTGGCCGTTCAGCTTCCAACTTTAGCATACCGTGGATGCGATCAGAGATATCTCGGGCTCTGGCCCTTGGGAGGCAAATTACCATCCGTGTTTCTTTTCTGCGTCCACAGAATTGCCTGTCTGACCTCCTGGCTACAGAGTCCCCTATTACTCCTGCCTTCTTCCTTTCATTATCTTTCTGAGGCACAGGACCAGACTCTGCCAGAGGCGCGGCCAGTGTTGCTTTCCCCAGGTAGGCCTTACACCTCCCTCCCCCTAGTTTCTTTCTCGCGCTAATAGTTAACGAGGTAAGACGGTTCCGTTGAGTCGTGCATTCAGTGAAACGGTTTGGAAAGAGCTCAGCGGGGTCTCACGAGTATGCAGAACGGGGAGTCTCATCCTCCGAGACGGGACTATTCTTCCCGCAGGGGTCGTTGCGTTTCCTGGCGCCTGTTGAGAACGGCTTTACGGATCAAAGTGGCCAAATACACGCTTACCGCGTCTGTGTCACTGGGACTCAGTCGCCGCCTTCTGGAAGAGGGCTGAGTGGAGGAAATAGAAAATATGGGGCCCCTTTTTTCCAAGAAGCTGCCGGAAAAGGAAACTGCTGCTTGAAGGGGCAGTGTCCCTCCTCCAGACAAGCCAGTGCAAAAGAAAGTCTTGACTGCCGCGGCCTCAGGGGACACCGAGCACTTCTTTAGAAATCCAGTCGACAGAATGTTAAAGGGCCTCTCCACTCTGTCTGAATTCCATCCCGATTCAACTTTTACGCATTGCCACTCCGGCAAACCTCCCCTTTCCATTAAAGGGGCAGGGTCATCATCTATCTGGTCTCTCATACGCCGGTGGATGCCCTACCGGAAAGGGACAACGAATTACCACAATCGCCTAGCTAGTAATTGAAGAGAGATCCGAGGCAACTTGCAAAGGAACTGGAGGAACCCATCGGGTCAGGCCACATCTTTGAAGGGAGGTGGGCAGTGGACATTTTGTGTCAAGACCCTTAATATATGCTTGTAAGGAAGACAGATTATCCCCGAAATATACAGCCCCCAGTTTCCCACGTTAACATGATGTTATTAATCTAAATAAAAGTGTTTGTTTCAATATTGGCATCAGTATTAGTTTATTATTGTAACATGTACCAAAGTAAAGTGAATGCTGCTTAGAGAAATGAAATTATTACACAATGCAATAAGGGAATGCAAAATAATTACAATGCAGAATAAATTGCAACAACTACAGAGAAAATACAGTGTGGGTAAACAATGAATTGCAAATAATATCCAGGTAAATTGTAACACCAGAATTCCATCCATACAAGAGGTCCGGACAAGAGACTCATAACAGTGGACAGAAGCTGCCCTTGGGACCGGTGGTACGTGTTTTCATGTCTTCTGAATTTCTGCCCTTTGGGAGAGCAAAGAAGAGAGAATGTCCGGGGTGGGTGGGGTCTTTCATTATGGTTTACTGAGGCTGGCTTCCGTGGTATGCTGAGCTCTGTTCACAATTCTCTGTAGCTACTCCTGACTCTGGTTATGGCATCCGCCATAGAACTGTTCGGAGGTAGCTGAATTTCAGCGGGTGTAAGTTGTCCAGAATGCTGCAGTGGATACGTGCCATGAAGAGGCTGTCGGAGATTTTCATGATGCCAGATGTCAAAGCCACCGTGCGGTGGACTTTAAGGCATGGCCTTTTGTTTCTCTTAAGTAGTGGAATGATAGTGGTCTACTTAAAGTAGCAAGGATCTAAACCTTAATGCGGGGAGAAGTTAAATTTTACTGTCAGTTGATCTGCATAGGATCTAACGTCATGGCCAAGTGCACAATCCGGGCCCAATTCAATCCGTATGAACTAGAAAGATCTTAAAAGAACGTTGCATTGACTTGACGGCCCGAGTTACAACGGAAGGTTGAGTAGACTAGGACTGTTTTCTGGAACATTAGAGATTGAAAAGTGACCTGACAGGCACATAAGTTCATGTGGAGCGAAGGCAAGGCGAAAACACGCCGTCTTATTTCCAGGTAAAGGGCGCTAAGAAGAGGACAAAGGTTTAAGATCAGATGCGAGAGATTTCAGACGAAAATCAGGTGCTCGTTTTTCATGCGAAAGGTGGTGTATATTTGAATGGAGCTGCCAGATACTGAGGTCAAGGCGCGTACATTAACAACGTTTAAAAACTATCTAAAAAATCAGAAGGATAGGACAGGGTTAGCGGTCTATGGGCCAAAAGCGTCGAGATGGGACGGGCATTGTGCCGAAGGGCCGCTTTGAGCACTGTGTGAGTCTGTTATAACACTGCTGCTTTCGAGAAACAGACAGGAATGTTTCTGGAGATCGAGTCCCAGTAAACAAAGATTCAAAACGGGGGACAAAGGACCTTCGTGCAGGAAGTCGTTGTGATCAGGAACTAAAGTCCAAAAGCTGTGGAAATATTAATAATCATGACATAGGAAAACAACACAGGAACATCACTTCGGACCACGATGTTTTTTGCCGAATACTGTGACAAATGACAGTAATTCTCGTTTACTTGAACGTGATCTATGTCATGTCATATTGATATTTTGTCTAACAGACACTTAAACGCCTCTGTCATAAACACAAGAGGTTCTTGAGATGCTGAAAATCCAGAGCAACAGGCTCAAAATACTGGACGAACTCAATAGGCCAGACAGCAAGGGTGGAAAGGAATAATGGATAATGACCCATATTTTGCTCATTTAACAGGACACTACAGCGATCCCTGAGGGACACCACTTGTCACAAACCTCTATCACGAATATGTGTGTGCGTGTGTATACATGTGTTTATGTGTTTATGTAATTATACTTAGTGCAATCAAACACTCAGTATAATTGGTTTATTATTGTATTGAGGAGCAGTGAAGAAAACGTCCATTCCATAAAGATCGTTTCATCACATCAGTACAAGTCCCATTGGTCACTGTCAGCGCACGCCATGCCAGCCTCCTCGACCCACCCTCCTCAATATTTAACTTCCTCACTCTCCTCCTTAACCTGCCTACCAAACTACTGTTTAACTTCAACTTCTGTGGAAATGTCCAGAAGGAATCGCGCATGAAAACGAGCCGCGCTGCCCACTGTGCGGCTTTCAGGCGAGAAGATAAACTGAAGCCGGTCTATTCATTACCACTCCACTGAAAACAAGAGAAAGTGAGCTCTTTCCGTCCCTAGAGCCAATGTCCATCAATGCATAATAGACAACATTACGTGGCCGGTTTGTCGGAGCGTTATGTGTAAATATTGGTCGTTGTCTTTTCAATGCTGCAACATCGATTAGAAAAACACTTCGTTGCGTATTAAACAACTTTGGAACACAGGAGGAGTGAAACATGTTAGAAACGTCCGCGCCCGCCTCCAACACAACCATCGCCGCATGGAAACATCGCCAAACCACTTCACCAAATACTTCTAGATTTGAAATTAACCCCGAGAAGGTAGCCACCCAGCCAACTGTATGTACTGCTCTGGAGGAAAACCTCCTGTCCTAATTAGGCCTTCATGATAAATCTAACTAGAGTCCTGTCCACAGTCTCACATACCTGAGTTAGCACTATGTAGAGTGCTTCGAGTGTGGCCTGACCAACGCGAGTAAGCGTGTATATTTTTTATGTGTTTGCAAACCGCGTTCCATCTGCTTGTACCTGGCCCCGCGTAAACAGGAAACCCGCAGAACGCCTCCACCATTTTCCAATACAACCAAACGTTTACTAATAAGCATTACGTTTGATTCTCATCATTTACAAAGGATCTCATCCCCTACCTTGCGCCTACTTTACAAACCGATGAACACACGTCTGCGATTAACACCCGGAGTTTAACTCGGTCACGAACAATGAGATGCTGCGCGGTCTTCGCGCTCTCTTACTTTGTGCAAGGTGAGCGACCCGAATTTCGAGAAGAGAAAAGCTTGGACGGCTGGTTTAGAGGGAATGCTGATCGTTAATTAACTGAAGGGATTTGGTAGAATAAATCAGTGGATTCTAATACGGGAGGGCTTGCATTTAAGTTGAAATGGTGTAGTTTCGAAGGAGATGTGAAGGGCAGATAATGGTGGTTCCTGGAATGCGCTGGGGAGGTGATAGAGGCAGCCACATGAGACACTTTTGAAATACGTTTAGATGGGCGCATTGATACGAGGAAAGTGGACGTTGTGTCGACAGAAGAGATTAGATGGCCACTTGATTATTAATTTAATTGGCTCGGCACAAAAGGGCCTGTTAATCTGCTGTAATGTTCTATATTCTATGTCGATATTTTTGTTTAACCACCGATACCGGTAATCGGAGAAAGCAGAAGGTAGAATCAGGAAGGTAGATTACTCGGGAGAGAAGGTGCAGTAAATTAATTCCCACCCCACCAGGGAATGAAGTAACTGGAAGGATTTCCAATGGGGTTTTAAGAAGGGGATTTAGATATAATTATGAGAGTAGAGCAACCGGTAATACAATTAACTATAGAGACTGAGCATGCTGCTCTTTTGTGTTCCAAAGTTTCAATTCTTAAAACGATGGGGCGGTGTTGAAGTCGCTGTGTTGTCAGTGAGAGGACCACTCTGTGATCAAATCTTCCTTTTCTTAGTTTGTGTGTCTCAGTTTGCCTTGTTCCAGTCTCCGCCGATTCAGACCGTCCATGTCGGAGGTCGGGCCATCCTGAATTGTAGCCGGGACCTCGGTGTGCTTGCTTTTATAAACTGGTATAAACGGAGCGACCAAAGGCATCTGCAGTTCGTTTGCACGGTGAGCAGATTCGTGAAAGCGCAGGGGAGGTTCTCGGGACAAGTGGACGAAAAATCGACCACTTCCTCCCTGGTGATTGAAAACGTCCAGCAAAATGATTCCGGGATCTACTTCTGCGCAGACCAGCTCTATGGCGAGTTCGGCAATGGATCCAAACTAGTGGTCACAGGTAACTCGTCGTAACAAGTTCGTACAATTCTGCTGATGCTGGGATTCTTTTCTATAGACCATCATCCCTACTGGGCATAGACGCGGAAAGCAGCTCGTCAGAGTCTCCTGTCCTGGGCCACTTGCAAATTGTCCCAGTGTGTAGCCCATTTACGAACGTCTTTCTTCTCCCAGGGAGCTTCTGTTTGCGTTACTGTAGCACTGAAGTTTTACGGGATGGGGTTATGAACCCCATACCCAACCCTACCCCTTTTGTAGCTGGGCTTAGGAATGTATATGGCGGCGTTTTGCTAGAGACCAGAGGGTACGTAGAGTTTAAAATTATTACGTTCACTAAAGAGACGGGAATTTGTGAGGCTGTTGGAAGTGTGGAGAATAGGTTTGAACTATAGAGTGATACCTCTGATGTTAATTCAGTTTAATTTAGAGATACAGCACGGCATCAGTCTCTTTCAATTACGAGTTAATTTTCACGTCTTACAGGTACCGACGGAGAATGAACCATAGTCTTACATTTGGCTTAGTAAAGCGTTACCATAACCGCTACGCTACCGTGCCACCCCTAAAGGTGGTCAGAACAATGGCAGAAGTAATTTAAATCTGAAAAGCTCGGGAGCAGATATAATGAACAGCAGTAGCAAAGGAGACTTGGGAACAAGGTGGTGAAGCAAACTTACCAAATACTTGTCTTCAGTTGCCGCGGAATAAAATCTAAGAGCAAGGAAATGGGTATATTCAAACTGTGTAACACATTAATCAAACCAAAATTGGAGTCGTCTGTTAAAATTGGAGCCAGGACGTTAATTGCAGCAAGGGCGCGATTGCGCTGGACAGGATGCAAAGAGGATTCACCAGTTTTGCGTCCTCGAAGTTCTCGAATATTTAATGCTCATCATAAGTGGTTCAGTACGGAGCTTTAAGATCCGACAAGAGAGGACTTTAATTAAGTGTGTAGGTTACCAATGAGGAAAGGAATGCTACTTGACCGTATCGAAGTGAATGAAGTTTGCAATAAGATCATAAATTATCTCAGCAGTTTCATGGCAAATGTATTTTCCCTCTCGATCCCATTCTCCTGCCCTCTCCACGTAACCTTTGACACCCTTACTAATTAAGGTCCTATCAACCTCGGCTTTAAATATTGGTCTGCATATCCCCCTGTGGCAACGAATTCCAAAGATTCATCACTTTCTGGCTCGTCAGTTTGAAGAAGTGTCAGCTGGGGAGCGGTTTTGGAATAGTAGTTGTGACTCCACATATTTCAAGTGGTTAAGAAAATAAAAGTTTGCATGAACCAGAAAAAAACCTTTTAAACTGGTTCAATGGGAGAACCGGCTTGCTGGTAAGTCCATATGTGTATGGAAGAAATAGGAAGAACTCAGGGCCAACATGCTCCTTCCTGTAAGGGTAAAAGTAAGATATCATAATCCCAGAGAATTATGTGCGACAAGTTTTTTGTGAATAGATAAGGATTTAAAAAAAGTATAGAAAGTTAAAGATGATCGAAGCCCTTCCTGGTATCAAAATGGAAGGAGATACTTAAAAGACAGATTAAGTAAAGTCACAAAATATCAATGGCAAGCAGATAAGAGTTTATCTGCAAGCCACCTAAAAGTGTATTAAGGGCGAAAGATCATCCAAGAAAATATTAGAGCCGATTACCAGCAACGGACGAATCTGTCTTTGGAGCCAGAAGGTATTGGAATGGTCCTATATGAGTACGCTTCATCAGAATTCACAAAGGTAGCGCACATTGTAGATGGAGGCATCTGTGAAGGGAAAGGTGAACTTTTGGTGTAAATCTCAATAAATGAAGAACAGGTGTTTGAAGCCATCGCAGCTTTAAAAGTCAAAAATCATCGGATCTATCCTAGGCTTTTGTGGCAAGCAAAGTGTGAGATTGCTGGGTCTTTAAGTGAGGTATTGTAAATATTCACGGTGTACATGTGAGGCTCCTGGAAGGTAACAGTTGGAGTACCAGGGAAAAGACTGGCAAAAATAGACCTATGAGTGGTAGGGGTCTTAAAAGACTGAACTTCGAGGACCAGGAATAATAATATGTTGGAGTGACAAGGTCTAATCAGAGATAGCCAAGTTGGCTGTGTGAATAGCTAATCATGTCTGAGAAATCTAAATCCAAATTCTTGAAGAGATAGTCAAATTTATTACGTAGACAGTGCAATCCATGTATGTTTTACAAGCACTTCAGTGAATCCTCTGACAAGGTCCCACATAGACATGGATTAGTGCAATTTCGCAAACGATTACACATTGGACTGGCAACAAGGACAAGGGAAGGTTGGATGCCTGTTACTATCGGTGTTGTCCAAGAATAGATGGTGGAACCTTGGCTCTGAAATATTCTTGAATAGTTTAGATTTTGATATCAGAAGATAGATTAGTAAATTTGTGGGGAAAACAAAGAAGAGCGAAATAGTGGATAGTAGGGAAGTGTGACAGTCATTGTCTAAGGTGTGATACTGAAGTATCGGTGAAATGCATTATAAATGTTAACCGGGAACAGCGCGAGTTGATGCGTTCTGAGAGGATTAATTAGGAAAGGACATGAGAAGCATTGAGGTTGAGGAACAGAAGGACTCTGGTTTGCAAATCCAGTGATCATTCAAGCTGGCATCGTACGTACAGACTGTAATTATGAAGGCAAATGGATATTGGCCTTTCATTAGTGAGATTATGAAATTGAGAGACAGGGAGGTTATAGACACGAAGTAATCAGCAGGAGGCCCTTCCACACATTTGATGTAGACAAACAAAAGAGCATAGATTTATTATAATGTAGAAGATTTTCGGGGGGAGCTGAAGAGGATCAACCATCATCGAATGGTTGCAGTAGATTTGATGACAGCATCTAAGAGGTGTCTAGATGTGTTCATTGATTACTTAGACAGAAGCGTCTTTGCTAAGTGCAGGAAGTTGGGGTTAATATTGATTGGTGCCCACTAGTCGAGATGTTGAGCCGTATTTTCTGCTACCCGCTCACAACGATGCCGTTTCGTTTGCGAGGAGCGGCTGTAACGTTGCTTTGATTTCCTTGGGGTGGAGAGGGTAAGCTGATAGAAGCGTGAAACATCAGCTGAGCCTAAACACGGGACAATATACAATGACCAATTAAACTACTGACTGGTACTATTTTGGACTGTGACAGGAAACCGGAGCATCCGGTAGATACCCACGCTCTCCACAAGGAATGGCGTTTCAGGGCGACAAACTTCTTACAGTGGAAGCCGGGGTAGAACTCCAAACACCGCCTCCTTGAAGTATAATAGCGTCGCGTTAAACGCTCTGCTGCCGGGGCGCCGGTAAATGTATCGATAAACCTATATAGAGGAGGGGTGGGAGATTTAGAGAAGGCTTGAAGAAGGATGTTTCTCTCCGAGGGGCGTTGAAATCTCACTCCCTGAGGGGTAGCGATGCAGCTACCCGCTCAGTTTTGGAGGCCAACTATCACAGACAGATGGCCTTATAAACTAGAATTAGCACAGATATGTAATTCACCGCCAGCACGGGGAAGACAGCCAGAATAGCCTGTTTTTGAAACAGCGATTAAAATTGGCCATCCAATTAATACAGTGTTG
The DNA here is from genome assembly GCF_048418815.1 of Hemitrygon akajei. Classification (NCBI taxonomy): domain Eukaryota; kingdom Metazoa; phylum Chordata; class Chondrichthyes; order Myliobatiformes; family Dasyatidae; genus Hemitrygon; species Hemitrygon akajei. The sequence continues at coordinate 99,263,772 of NC_133134.1, read as the reverse complement.
TGTTTTCCGTATTCAGCACAGCCTCCCACCATATTCCTGTTAGCGCAGCAAGCGGATCAAATTGCCCAAATGCAACTGGTGACTTTGATGTGTTTGGTGAGAGGCGTGTCTTCCCACTCCCTGCGCATCCACTGGAACATATCGGGAAATACCAAAGAAGGTCGCGTTGATCCCCCGATATTTGATCCGGACGGAGGCTACAGCGTTAGAAGCCGCTTCCAGATCCCGGCGGAAAGTTGGCGTAGCGGCGCCGTCTGCACGTGCGCCACTGGACAGCTGGTCAGTGACAGTGTCTCCGCTCAGAAAGGTATCGTAGAAACTAGCGATTCCCATCAACTTAATGACGCGAGGCCATTCGGCCTCTTGTGTTTATGCTTAGCATCGAGTTAAATCCCGCTCTCCAGCGCTGTCTCCGTGGCCCCAACGGCTCTACTGCCGCATTCAAACACTGCGTTAATGTGAGCAGAGCTTCTCCCCTCTCGCCACCGATCATGGAATCTTTTACCTCTACCCGAGTGAAACTCTTTCCCTCATTTGCTTTATCATCACTCAAATTAACTTTTAATGGGCACTTGGTTTGGCTATCTGCTGAGCGAAATGGTCAGAGTCAGAATCAGATTTATTATCATTGACTTTTTATTCATAATAATTCGTTTTTGTATCTTCAAACTGCAAAGTACATTTATTATCAAAGTAAGTATATGTCACTTTATATCGCATTGAGATCACAGAAATACAGCAGAATTTGTGAAAAGATATGAATAACGAAGACTGACAAACAACCGATGTATAAACGAAGTCAAGTCGCACAAATAATGATTAAGTTAATAACTAATAATGAGTTGTAGAGTCCTCGAAAGTACTCATCTCCCGACCCACGACTCCAATAAATTTTGGATAGATAAGCTTTAATTGTCAGGTGCACATCGAAAAATACAGTGAGCTGCATCTTTTGCGTCAAATCAAATCAGTGATGGTGTGCTAGGGCAGCCCGTAAGTGCCGCCATGCTTCCGGCGGCAGCATAGCATGCCTGTAACTTACTAACCTAAACCCTATGTCCTCGGAATGTGAGGGCAAACCGGAGCCCTCAGAGGCAACCCACGGGGTTACCGGGAGAATGTATAATCTCTTTGCAGACAACAGCAGTAATCGAGCCACGATCTTTCAGAAGGCACTGTAAGTCGCTTCCCTAACCGATACGTTACCGCACGGACCTATAAATTTCCCTATAGTACCTCAGAGTTTATATAATGGGGGAAACAGGTTATAAAACATTCAACTCATCACAAGACATAAGTAGTTCAGGTCCGAAAATGACCTATTCATCGCCGACTCTCTGTCGGTTAACCTTTCCCCTCTGCAGGCCAATATATCGCTTCCCAGCGTCGGGCGCGCTTAACTTGTGAGCTCCCTGTGATAGATCGAACATTTCTGAACATGCGCGACCCTGTAGGTTCGCCTTTAGCTATCATATTTGCTATAATCTCAAAAGTTAGTAAATTTCAAATTCAATCGCCTTGGCCCGGATGTATATCTTTATGGGCTCTTTGAACAGAGTTCTTACACGATTTAGATAGGAACATGGATGAAAGGAAAATGGAGGATAATGTAGAAGGGGAGGATTAGACTGATTTTAGAGTGAAAAGGTCGGCACAGCATCATTATGCCTGTACTGTGCTGTACAGATTTCCGTTCCGTGATCTATTCATCTCAAAAGCGAATCGTCATGGCTCTTGCATCTTGTTATTCACCTACACTGCGCTTTCTTTGTAACTGCAATACTTCATTCCCCAGTTTCTCCTTTGGTGCTACTCTGTGTTTTATGTGCGATATGATCTGTCTGGATGGCAAACTTTCCACTGCATCTCGGTTTATGTGATAATAATAAACCTGATACTAATTACTATAATTTTCCAAGATTTATTACATTCCAAATTAGACCCCAGATACAAATTGGTCCACTTTGGTCCATTTTCTATGACATTCCCTCGGGTTCTTACAGTCCTCAATCTCGTGCAAGTTATTGGCGGAGTCAGGACTTGAGACACACTGTCCCCGATTTCTGACCTTTGTATCCCCTTTAGCCTTGCCGCATAGAAAGGGAAATCATACTTGCTTTGATTCTTTGTTGCCACATAGTTACCAGCAACGCCTTCCTTACTGTGAGGCAGCGGGAATATCTGGTGGAATGCCACATGATCACGCGGAAACGTGCACACTTCACAGAGGGGACATTCTAGAGCTGGATCGAAATCGTGACCTTAGAGTAACGAGCTACCTTTACAATAGAATAGAGCGAAAATATCCGAGACAGAGCGACAAACAGCGAATGACGTTGGCCAGCAAGCGAAGGGTAATCAGTGACTACCCTCCCCAACCTTGAAAGTAGTTTTGCAGTAAGGACCGTTAATTTTATCGGTTTTAACCCAGTGTCAGACTAGAGCAGAAGTGGAAGAAAATGTAAATGCCACCGGTAGCCAAACTACCAGTATGGGGTTGTTGGGCCCAAAGGCCAGATCGAGTGACGAGTAGAGAGCCATTTGGATAAGACTATTGTAGAGATCTAAGGTCAGTCTATTCAGAAGGAATCAGAGATTACAGCATAAGACCACAAGACGTTGTATTATTCAGCTCATCGAGTCTGCTCCGCTATTCCATCGTCGCTGCTTCACTATCGCCCTCAAACTTATTCTGCTGCCTTTCCCCGAAACCTCTGACGGTCTTGCTAATCGAGAAACCATCAACCTCTTTTTAAAATATATCAATTGTAAACTCAGCTAGCTCCATCATGGCCGACGGTATCCTCAGTATCCAGGACACTTTCAAAACGCCATGCTTCAAAAACGGGCATCTATCATTATGGACCCCATCACCCAGGACATACCCTCCACGCATTGCTTCTCTCAAGATCGCACTCTAAGAGTCTGAAAAAACACACTCAAAGTTTTAGGATCAGCTTCTTTCCGTCCGCCATCAGATATCTGAATGGAAAATTAGCCCATGAACACTACCTCACAATTTCCGTCTCTGTTTGCACTGCTTATTTATTTTGCAGACACACTGACAGACAGACGGACACATACATATACTTCCCATTGTAATTTATAGTTTTGATTATTGCGCATTGCAATATACTGCTACAGCGAAACAACACGTCTCACGACAAATGCCTGATTCTGATTCTGATTCTGATAATACCTTGAATTTATGTACAATCTTTTGAGTAATTAGGAAACACAGGCCAACAAATGCAGATTGGAACTGATGCTAAATTACTTTCTATTGAAAGTCGATTCTATGTTCTACAGACAACCTGCAGCTCCAAATCTGTCATGTGCTTTCGATTGGCCTGGCGGCGACTCTCGTGTTCCTTGCTGTAGGGGCGACCACTGTGGCCATTAGGAAGTATCGGAAGGAACGCAAACCAGGTAACGTGCTGGCCTTAACCCAATCATGACCTGAACTTCTCGCCAAATGGTGAATAATCCCTTTGAAAAAAAGCTCACTTTTAAACATCTCTTTCAATCAGTAAAAAGAGAAGCGGCAGGCAAAAGCACCACCACCCGGCGAAAGGATCGAGAACGTGCAGAGAGAGGATCGAGAAAGGATGTAAGTGCACAGAATTTCAAGTACATCTGTAACCTGCTCGTTAATGCAATACCCTGGCGTTTTCTGGCACACTATTCTGTAGCGCTTATTGAGGCTAGTTTAAAAAACAAACAATTCTGGCAGTGATGTGGACGAAACCGAGTTGTTAATGAAAGAGGTTAGAGGAGAATGGGCAGACTGGTTCAAACTGAGGATGGCGAAAGTAACAAATCATCACGTGTTACGACAGTGGTGTCAGAAGAGCATCTCTGAGCGCACAATGCGTCGGACCTTGAAGTGAATGGGCTACAATGGCAGAATACCACACTGGGTTCCATTCCTGTACCCAATTTACAAGCAGGTAATTGCTTTGCGGTTAGAATAGTACAACACGGGAACAGGTCTCTCAGCCTACGATGTTTCATGAGCTAATTGAATTAGTAATCAAATACACAACTGCACTAAATACTTCCGCTTGAAGAATATCCATATTCTTCAATTTCCAGCTCATCTATATGACTAACGTAAAGACTGCAGAACCGCTCTATCGCATTTTCCTCCACCAACACCTTGGTAAGCGAATTCCGGGCTCCTCCCAATCTCTGTGTTAAAAATGGACTCGCACATCTCCTTTGAATTTACCCCAGTTTACCTTAAATGCATGTCACGTTTCAACAATGTGAAAAAGCGATACTGACTACCATTCTTATCTGTGTCTCTCATAGTATGGAAATCTCTGAAGAATAGCCCCTCAGTCTCAGAAGTTCCAGAGAAAACAAGTTTGCTCAAGTTCAAGTTCAGTTTATTGTCATTCAGCCGTACACATGTATATCGCCAAAAGAAACAACGTTCCTCTGGAACAAGTTGCACAACACAGTACATATAACTTACACACCACACATTAAGTAATATAACCATAATAAATACAAATATATTAACAAATAATACAATGCCTACGGCACAAGTCAAAGGTAAACAGTATAACGCCAATGACACTTCATACGTGCTGAGACATGGGTGGTGGCAGGGAGTTTAGTAGTCTTATGGCCTGTGGGATGAAGCTGTTTCCCACCCTAAAAGTTCTTGTTTTAATACTCCGGTACCGCCTGCCTGATGGTAGGGGATAAGAAAGATTGTTGGAGGAACGGGAGGGATTACTGCCAATGTAAGAATTCGTATGCAAGGCCAAACTCTCCTTACAGCAGATGCCCTCAATTCCAAACAGCATCCCAACAAACTTCTTCAGCACTTTTTCCAAAGCCTCAACATTCTTCCTATAATGGATCCGACCAAAATTGAATTCAAAGATATATGAACTCAACTCCAAAATCCCTCTTTATATCACTGGTGTTAAGGGTCTTGTCATTAATAGTATACTATCCGTTTATAATGCAACATCTCTCACTTGGTAGGATTAAACTTTGTCATTCGACCGTATCTGCAACTGATCTGTATCCTTTGGTCGCCTGGTCCCACTGTCCACAACGTTAGTATCATCTGTAAACTTACTAACCCATCCATTTACATTATAAAGCAGGTCATATATATATATATATATCACCTATGGCAGAGGTCCCAGCAGAGATCCCTGCGGGACAGAGCTAACCCCCCCCCCCCCACTCCACCCCAGCTGGAATAAGTCCCTTCGACCGGTACCCTCTGTCTTTATGGGAAAGCCTGTTCTGCATCCAAACGACCAATTCACCATAGAACCCATGCATTTGTTCATAAATCCGATCGTTAAGAATTATTTCCAGTAACGTTCTTCCCACTGACGGGAGACTCACCGGTCCAAAATTCTCAAGATTATCCCTATTTCCTTACAACAATAATGGAACATTAGCTACTTACTAGTTCTATGAGACCTCGCCTGTGGCTAGAGGCCACTGAGATATTGGTGAAGTCTCTAGCGGTCTCATCTGTTGCCCCTCTCAATAATCCGGAGTATATCCTATCAGGACATCCACTTAATGTTTTTCAAGAGACCCAGTACTGCTTCATTCTTTATCTCATAATGCACAAGCAAATTCGTACCCTCCACACTGATCTCGCCACCTTCACATCCTTCTCCTTGATGTTAAGCACTGAACCACATTCTTCACATCCATGCACATGTTCCCTCATTGATCATTCAGTTGTCCTACCCGCTGCTAATTATCATCTTGCTCGACGTATGAATAGAACGTCCTGGGATCCTCTTAAATCCTACTTCCCAATGATTTTTCATAGTCCTTTCTGCCTTTCCTAACGACTTCGAGTTAGTTTCTAGCTTTTTTAAAATAATTCTTAAGGGCTCTGTTTGATTTTTTAGCTTTGCAAATATTTTATTTTTTTTTACCAAAAGATTCCCTTTCCTTCTGGACCGGATTCACTGTCTGTCTCGATACTTGCGCCAAAACAGTTGTTCCTAATTGACGTTGTCCTGTTTCTGTCTAATATTCACTAATTTACCCTGTTCGAATGTAATGGTATTTATAATATTCTTGTTTACGGCTGTCTGAAAAACTATGGAGTTGTGATCACAGTTACCAATCTCATGCTATTCCCTTACAGATCTACGCCCAGCTGGCGATTGATACTAACTGATCTGGAAAGGCAGAGTGAATATTATCTTCAGTGAACAACGACAGATTTAGACCTTGTTTCGCATGTGCGGAGCAAGAACAGCAATGGAGTAGTATGATTAATTTTTTTTTGAAGTGTGTTAGTAACGGTACAAGCTGAGCAAGTTACAATGCGGGAGAGACAAACCGGACCCGCCGAGACGAAAACGTGCACACTCGAAAGAAAGCCCGCGCGCAGGAATCCCAATTGATTCACGGCGCCATCGATCGGCCGCATGAGCACTTGTCATATTCCCGGATCTCTCCATCCAAAGCCTCACTGAGAGCTCCCTTAGTCTCAGACCAATCGGTAATAATGAACAACGGTTAATCTGCAGACCCATCCCTGATTATGTACAGATTGCTACAATTAAAACTGACCCTTGTCCTAACTACTGCTTTAATAAATTAAACTTCGGCATGAAATGTAGATTTTTTTTCTTGGTCATCTAAACGCCGAATTGGTGGTGTAATTGTTCAAAGGTTGATTGCATAATCTCCACTGGAGCCAGGGATCCCGAATTATCACTCAGGATCATGAGACGTTCCCACTAAAGGTACAGAAAGAAATCCTTACTGACAGGAGGTCAAGAAGATTAGAGAGTTAAATGCGTGGGTCAAGTATTGGCGTCGGAGAAGTAGGTTTGAATTCATGGGAAATTGGCACCACTTTTCGGGAAGGAATCCGACGGGCTCCACCTGAACCGTGATGCGACATGAATTCCTAGCGAAACGCATAACGGGGGCAGTGAATAGGGCTTGAAATAAATAGTAGGGGGTGGGTTCAACAGATTGGAGAAATACAGATGCAGTAAAAAGGAAAGATCTGGATAAAGAAAAAGCAAAAAAAAAAAAAAAAAAAGAGAAAAGTAGTAGTGGAGTGAAGAAAACTGAAGTGGAAAAGAGTAAAAGATTATAAGATTTTAAAAGCACAATGAGTGTAAAGGCACTTTATTTGAATGCCGATAGTATTCGTAACAAGATCAGTAAACTTGTGGTTCAAATCAGTACAAAGCAGTACGATTTAGTGGCCATCACAGAAAGGTAGTTGCAAACTGTTAAGATTGGGAATTAAATATACAGTGGTATCAGGTGATAAAGAACGATTGGCAGGAAGGTGAGAGAGGTGGAATAGCTTTCTTAATTAGAGATGAGATCAGGGTAATAGACGATATGAGATCTGAGAAGCAGAATTTTGAATCTGTCTTTGCAGAGATTAGGAACAGTAATGGAAAAAAAAATGTCTGGTGGGAGTTGTCCATCGGCCACTGAATAATAACATTCCGGTGGCAATAAAGAAAGAAATATCTGAGGTGTCTTGACGGTGAAATCTGAAATGCTAGACGGTGTCTTGAGGAGAACTTCATTGAGTGATACGTGACAGCTTTCTTGAATAACATGTTACCGGACCAACAAGGGAACACCATATCTTACATCTGGTTCTATGCAACGAGACAGGTAAAACTTGTGAACCTGAAGTTAAGGATCCCCTTGGAAAGACTGATCACAGTATGATTAAGTTTCTCATAGAAATGTAGAGTGCCATAATTTGATCTACAACCAGTGTATTATGCCTAAACAATGGAGACTACAATGGGATGAGGGAGGATTTCGTTAGGATAGACTGGGAACACAGGCTATATGGTGAGATGGTTGAGGAACAGTGGAAGATTTTCAAAGAAACTTTTTACGGTACTCTACAAGTGTATATTCCAGTTAAAGGCAAGGACAGTAATAGTGAGGAGAGCCTTGGATAAGTAAGAAAATAAAAGGAGGCATCAGACTAAACATTCGTGTGTACAGCGTCGCCTAGGATAGCGGGAAACGCGAAGATAGGGAAAACAACAAAGAACCACTAAGCGAGCAAGAAAGAAAGGGAAGCCAGACAATGAAAATAAATCAGCACAAAATATAAAACGGATCGCGAAACTTTTATAATTATACAAACCGGAAAAGTATGGCTAAGGTGAACATGGGTCCCTTGGGAGACGAGAAGGGGGAATTGATGTTGGGTAATGAGGAAATGACTGAGGTTTTGAATGACTATTTTGTATCAGTCTTTACAGTGGAGGACATGTCTAACATGCCAAGAGAGATGATATGGATGCGATAGGAGGTGAGGATCTCGATACAATGACTATCACTAAAGAGGTAGTGCTGAGGAAACTTGCGGGTCTAAACATAGACAAGTCCCCTGGTTCTGATGGAATGCATCACAGGATACTGAAAGAAATGGCAGGGCTTATAGTTGAAGCCTTGGTCATATGTTAGCAAAATTTTGTTGACTCTGGCAGGTGCCGACGGATTTGACGAAGGCGAATTTCACGCCATCATTCAAAAGGATTGGGAGCAATGCATTAGCATGGATAGAGGATTTGTTAGCTAATAGAATATAAAGATTCGGCTGTTTCTCTGGTTGGCAGTCAGTGGTGAGTGGTGTGCTGCCGGGGTCGGTGCTGGGCTCGTAACTGTTCACGGGATACATTAACGATCTGGAAGAGGGGACCGTCTGTATTGTATCTAAGTTTGCTGATGACAGTAAATAATTAAATGGAAAAACAAATTGTTCAGAGGTAACGGGAAGTCTGCAGAGAGATATAAATAGGTTAAGTGAGTGAGCAACGGTCTGGCAGATGGAGAACAATGTTGGTAAATGTGAGGATATATACTTCGGAAGGAAAAATGGAAGATCGGATTATTATTTAAACGTTTAAAAATTGCAGCATGATGCTGTGCAGCCGAATTTCGGATTGCTTGTGCATGAATCGCAAAAGGCTGGTTTGCAGGTGCATCAAGTTATCAAGAAGTCAAACGGACTGGAGGTCATTGCTAAAGCTATTGAATTTAAGAGTAGGGAGGCTATGCTTCAGTTGTATAGCGTACTGGTGAGGCCGCATCTAGAGTATTGTGTGCAGTTCTGGTCTCCTTCCTTGAGGAAGAATATAAAGGCTCTGGAGGCTGTGCAGAAATTTGCAAGAAAGGAAGTGTTAAATTTCTGAGACTACATAATCAAAGGTTTCAAAGGTTTCAAAGGTACATTTAATGTTAAAGAAATGTGTACAATATAGATCCCGACATTCTTTTTCTTCTAGGTTAGTTATAGATGTCGTTGACGTACTAATGTTGTCATGTTCCTAAATGCTATATATATTCCCTCAGATTCAATGACTGTAAATCCACATCATTAAAGGCTTGGCAGCAAAAGAAATTAGTATACAACTTCTAGTTACCCGAACATAATGGCAAAGATGTGGAAACAGGAAAAAAATAATGACTGGATTTGATAGAGTTATGGATTTGTCAGAGTAGAACTGAAAGTTAATGTGTTGGTACAAGGAGCAATTAGGCGGCAGACAACCCGCCGACGTTTGATACAGAAATTGATTACAAGATTAAAGTTAGGACTAAGACCTGGCAGGGTTGATGCAGGGTTGATGCGGGGTTAATGATTCTCTTGGATAGAAGTACCTAGAATGAGGGCGATGCTTTAAAAATAGGGTTGCCCTTTCAGAATTGAGGTGAGAGGTAATTTCTTCAATCATAATAAATCTCCAGAATGTTCTACGCGGATAGCGTTCAAATCTTTGTATCTGTTCAAATTTAAGATCGAGCTGGATCGATTTTTAGATAACAACTGGAGAGCCAGTCCTTGGATTATTATAGGAAAATGACACCGAGGTACCAAGCCAACCTTGGCCTTATTTAAATGGAATAAGGACGTAGAACACAGTGTTGCTGTTACAGAGTAAATGCTCTGCGGGGTGACAAGTAAATTACAGTGGCCACGCGGGTGAGAGAAGCAAATAAATGTCACTTAACACCACCTGTTTCTTGCCAGCGGTTTAAGCAGCCTGGACCGCACAACGCTTTCCACGGGTGTTCTTGTATCACATAGCGACCTTTGCAGTTAGACGCAATCACTGACCTTGAAAGCGTAAACAGGAAACCTGTAGCGCGAGATGACGAGGCCCGGTACTTTCCACAGACACATCGTTAAATGCTAGACACAATTTCGGTATCCGACCTGTATTTCGCTTCCCTTTCGAACCCACCAATATCTGAGCAATCACTCGGTGCCTAATTCGCAGCGACAGTGGGGTTTTCAACTGTCGGCGTCCTGATATATCTCCTTCCAGGTTAGTCTTCGCTTCTCAGAATTTGGGAAGCATTTCGAGCTCCAGGTCATTGGAATGATTGTTTTAGGACAGGGGTTCCCAATCTTTTTTTTATGCCATGGACCTCCACCATTAACCAAAAGGTCCGTGAACCCAATGTTGAGAAGCCTCTACCTTGGGAGAAGATTGGTTCATTTGGAATTATTCATAAGCAAAGTGCACTTTGTTGCAGTATTATCACAGCTTCGCGCCAGATCTTAAAATGATTCTCACGATACATATAAAATAGCTCAAACTGAATTTTTGGAACAAGGACAGAAGATTTACTTGTCCTTCTTAGCTCAGATATCCATCAATGAAGATGACTGAAATGTTATTGGAGATTTTTGCATTTCCACCTCCTCCAAGGGCTATATGTCTAATAGAACCATAGAACATTGCAGCACAGAAACAGGTTATTCGGCCCTTCTTGGCTGAGTCGAACCATGTTTCTGCCTAGTCCCACTGACCTGCACTTGGACCATATCCCTGCATACCCCTCTCACCCATGCTCCTGTCCAAGATTTTCTTAAATGGTAAAAGTCAGCCCGCATTTACCACTTCACCTGGCAGCTCATTCCACACTCCCACCTCTCTCCGTGTGAAGAACCGCCCCCATGTCACTTTAAACTTTTCCCTCTTTAGATTTAACCCATGTCCTCTGTTTTTTTCCCTCCCCTAGCCTCAGTGGAAAAAGCCTGCTTGTATTCACTCTATCGATACCCATCATAATTTTATATATCTCCATCATATCTCCCCTCATTCATTTACGCTCCAGGGAATAAAGCCCTAACCTTTTCAACCTTTCTCTGTAACTCATTTTCTCAAGTCCCAGCAACATCCTTGTAAACTTTCACTTCAATTATTCAACCTTATTAATATCCTTCCTATAATTAGGTGACCAAAACTGCAAACAATACTCCGAATTCGGCCTCACCAATGCCTTGTACAACCTCACCATAACATTCCAACTCTAAAACTCAAGACTTTGATTCATAAGGACCAATGTATCAAAAGCTCTCTTTACGACCCTATCTGCATGTGTCACCACTTTTAGGGAATTATGTATCTGTATGTATTTAGAACATCAACCCGAGGGCCAGATGTATCTTTACCCACGATCAAGTTGAACCTAATGGTGTTATGATCACTGGAACCAAACTGTTCCCCTACTCACAGTTCCGTCACATGCCCTAACTCAGTTTCTAATAGGAGATCTAATATTTCATCCTCTCTAGTTGGCAACTCCATATATTGATTTAGGAATCTTTCCTGAAGACATTTTTGTAAAATCTAACCCGTTTAAACCTTTAACGGTATGTGAGTCACAATCAATATGAGGAAAATTAAAATCCCCTACTATCACAACTTTGTGTTTCCTGCAATTGTCTGCTATCTCTCTGCAGATTGGCTCCTCCAAAGATCGCTGACTAATGGGTGGTCTATAATACAACCCCATTAATGTGGTCATACCTTTCCTGTTTCTCAGCTCCACCCATATGCCCTCGGTAGACTAGCCTTCTAATGTGTCCTGCCTGAGCACTACTGTAACATTTTCCCTGACAAGCAATGCCAACTACCCCTCCATCCTTCATCCCTCTGCCTCTATCACGTCTGAAATATCTAAACCCTGGAACTTTAAACTGCCAGTCCTGCCCCTCTTGCAGCCAAGTTTCACTAACGGCTATAATGTCATAATTCCATGTGTCAACCCACACCCTCAGCTCGTCTGCCTTCCCCACAATACTCCTCGCATTGAAATAGATACACCTCAGAAAATTGTTACCACCACACACAAACCTTCTATTTGTGACTTTGCATGGACTTTTAACATCATTTATTTTCAGCCCTGCTCCATTATCTGCTCTGTCACTGTGGTTCGCACCCCAACTGCAAATCTAGTTTAATCCGCCCCCAATAGCACTAACAAACCTATATCTAATTCTATTTATTTTTTTCTTGTCTCTGTTTGATTTTAATTGTTAGATTTTCTTGTTTCTGATAGATTTTAATCCTTAGGATGTAGGTCCCAATGGGAATTAGGAATTCTAATACTCTGGGTAACGGTCATTGCAGTTTACGCAAAGTCCGGTCTATGTGTGTATGTATGTGTGTGTATATATATATAAGTAGGTATCCAACAAGTGTACGGTGAGCTATATATTACAAATGATTTGGTACAGCTTTACCTCGATAACATCCTGATGAATTTCTTCCTTTAGAAGTTGTTAGTGCTCAGGAGCTCTGAATTAAACCCTTTTCTTCTGTTTCCTGGGTATTTCCTTACGGCGCTGGCATTCTCTCCCCTTGCATTTGTTCTCACCGTATTTTTGTTGGATACCTACTTACAAAGCGTACGAAACCTCCTTATCCTCCGCATCAAAGCACAATGGTATCTAATGTTTCGACAAAAAAGAGGAAGGAAAACGATTGGCCAAGGGGGATGAGCGCTGAAAATTGAGACGAAACACTGACTGTTGTCAAGGAAAAATAAATGCTGCTGATCAGTTACTCCTCTGATTAGCGGCAGATGAAGAGTACTGCACAGTGAAGACCCTTCGACCTACCATGATGTACCGACGATTTAATCTATTCTCACCCTACCCGCATACAGAGCCTTCCATTTTTCAATCATCCTTGAACCTATTTAAGAGTGTCTTAACGGTCCCTAATGTATCTGCCTCTATCACCAACATTTGCAGCGCGTTATACACACCGCTCACTCTGTGTAAAAAAGTCTACCTCTGACATCTCTTTAAATTTTTCCACAATTACCTTAATTGTTTACCCCTCGTTAGTTTGCAACAGTTTCATTCCAGCATAAGTTGGAGTCTTTCCAATTAATATGTGTTTGTTATCATACTGTGGACAGAACAGTGGGTAAAGAAGAGCACCATAACCTTCCCCCGTACCTGACACTGGGATGGTAGTCCTTTGTACTACACCGCATTAATCTGCCGATATAGAGCATTCATATAGTTATCACCACCTGACGCTACCTCACGAGTTTACTCGCTTTCTCCACAAGGAACTGTTAATCTATAAAAAAAAGTTTATTAAAAAATATGGTTATTATCGTAATTTATAGAATTTAATGTTTCACGACAGGTGTTAGTGATTTTAAACTTGATTCTGATTCTAATTATCGACCCATCCATCCTTTTCTCCCCCTCCATCTCTTTTGATACGTAGGCGGGTATTTAACTCTTTCATGAATATTTATAAATCAATTTCTGAATCTGGGGGCACGACGATCTGCTCCCAAACTTCTACCGTGCGCAATCCCTTTGTGAATATATCGTTGGAGTCGGGAAATTATGAGATTGAGATGTTCGAACATACATATAAAAAAACGATCGCTTCTTCTCTCTTGCAGATGTCCCTTCCACGCATGTTTGCCTTTAACTGTATCATGTCAGCTTTTCTGTGGTGATTATCTTTCTGTTCACGGATACATTCGCCGTGGGACGAAGCTTGAGGAACCGGCAGTCAGGTTGCAAATTCGTTCTAACTCCCCAGGATTGTTTTATTGCCGTTGTTGTCTGGTTCTGGGTTTAACACTATTGTTTACATTAAATCTCTTTTCAGCTCAGGCAACGAGAATGGCCGGATGAACTTTGCAGAAGTGAGACCACGCGCGGCAGGAAATGAAGTATGAAAAAATTCTTTTTGGTTTATTTAGAGAACATAGAACAGCACCGTAGAGCAGAGAAACAGACCCTTCCCGCCATAATGTTTTGCCGAGCTAATGCAATGAACGCTGATAAATCTATTAAAGTAATTCATTCAACCTGTACAAGTGTACATTCCTCATCCATGTGACTGTCTAAGTTTATTATAAGAAGCTATAAAACATTCCAAATGAGACGGCGCAAATCTTTCGTTTGGTCCTTGACATTCTGGAATAGCTACTGATAAGAGTTGTGGAGCACGGAAGCAGGCTTTTCAGTACCGCTCGTTCCTGATGTCTATGATGCATTATTGGGCTAGTCTCCTTTGCCAACATTCTCCTAATGTCCTTCTAAACCTTTCCTATCCACGTACAGTACCTATCCAAATGATTACTGAATGTTGTAACTGTACTGGCCTCTACCACTTCCTCTGACAAGTGGTTCTATGCACAATACGACCGAGCCCTATTGAATAAATGAGCCTAAATTTCTCCTCAAATCATCCCTCTTTCACTTTAACCCCGTGGTCTCGTTTTACTTTCCATTACCTTCCTTCCTTCCTGAGAAGGGAGGATTCAAAGGGGGGAAAGGGGCCTCAGTGGTTGACGAAGGAAGTCAGAGACTGCATAGTATTAAAAAAAAGGAAGTATGACAGAGCTAAGGTGAGTGGGAGGACAGATGATTGGGAAGTTTTTAAGGAACAACAGAACTTAACTAAAAAGACAATACGGGGAGAAAAAATGAGGTAAGAACGCAAGCTAGCCAGCAATATATAGGAAGATAGCAAAAACTTTTTTAGGTATGTGAAGAGAAAGAAGATAGTTAAGAACAATGTTGGGCCCTTGAAGAATGAATTGGGTGAAATTGTTATGGGAAACAGAGAAATGGCAGAAGAATTTAATGAGTACTTTAGATCTGTTTTCACTAAGGAAGACACAAGCAATCTCCCAGATGTATGGATGGGCCAAGGACATAGGGTAACAGAGGAAATGAAACAGATTGACATTCGGAAGGAAACGGTGATGAGAAGACTGATGGGACTGAAGGCTGACAAATCCCCAGGTCCAGATGGTCTGCACCCTAGGGTACTAAAGGAAGTGGCCCTGGAAATTGCGGATGCATTGGTAATCATTTTCCAATGTTCCTTAGATTCAGGATCAGTTCCTGAGGATTGGAGAATGGCTAATGATATCCCACTTTTTAAGAAAGGAGGAAGGGATAAAACAGAGAACTATCGACCTGTCAGCCTGACATCGGTGGTGGAAAAGATGCTAGAGTCCATTATTAAGGATGAAATAGTGGCATATCTAGATAGCAGTGATAGGATTGGGCCGAGCCAGCATGGATTTACCAAGGGTAAATCATGCTTGACTAATCTGTTGGAGTTTTTCGAGGATGTAACCAGGAAGTTAGACGGGGGAGATCCAGTGGATGTAGTGTACCTCGATTTTCAGAAGGCATTTGATAAGGTCCCACATAGAAGATTGGTGGGTAAAATCAAAGCTCAGGGCATAGGGGGGAAGGCATTGACATGGATAGAAAACAGGTTGGCAGATAGAAAGCAAAGGGTAGCGGTGAATGGGTGTTTCTCGGAATGGCAGGTGGTGACTAGTGGGGTGCCACAGGGCTCGGTATTGGGACCACAGATGTTTACCATTTACGTTAACGATTTGGATGAAGGCATAGAAAATAACATCAGCAAATTTGCTGATGATACTAAGCTGGGTGGCAGTGTGACATGTAATGAGGATGTTAGGAGAATTCAGGGTGACTTGGATAGGCTGGGTGAGTGGGCAGATACTTAGCAGATGGCGTTTAATGTGAATAAGTGTGAGGTTACCCACCTTGGGAGTAAGAACAGGAAGGCAGATTATTATCTGAACGGTATAGAGTTGGGTAAGGGAGTAATACAAAGAGATCTCGGAGTCCTTGTTCATCAGTCACTGAAGGTGAATGATCAAGTGCAGCAGGCAGTGCAGAAGGCTAATGAAATGTTGGCCTTTATTACAAAGGGAATTGAGTATAAGAGCAAGGAAATCCTCTTGCATTTGTACAGAGCCCTGGTGAGACCACACCTGGAGTACTGTGTACAGTTTTAGTCCCCAGGGTTAAGGAAGGACATCCTGGCTGTAGAGGAAGTGCAGCGTAGATTCACGAGGTTAATTCCTGGGATGTCTGGACTGTCTTACGCAGAGAGGTTAGAGAGACTGGGCTTGTACACGCTGGAATTAAGGAGATTGAGAGAGGATCTGATTGAAACATATAAGATTATTGAGGGATTGGACAAGATAGAGGCAGGAAATATGTTCCAGATGCTGGGAGAGTCCAGTACCAGAGGGCATGGTTTGAGAATAAGGGGTCGGTCATTTAGGACAGAGTTAAGGAAAAACTTCTCCCAGAGAGTTGTGGGGTCTGGAATGCACTGCCTCGGAAGTTAGTGGAGGCCAATTCTCTGGATGCTTTCAAGATGGAGCTAGATAGGTATCTTATGGATAGGGGAATCAAGGGATATGGGGACAAGGCAGGAACCGGGTATTGATAGGAATTGATCAGCCATAATCTCAAAATGACGGTGCAGGCTCGAAGGGCCGAATCGTCTACTTCTGCACCTATTGTCTATTGTCTATTGACTATTGAAAAGACATGACATTCTACTTCATCACTCAGGATTTTATAAACATCCACAGAGTGGCCCCTGAGCCTTCATCGCTTCAGGGAAAGCATTTACAGAATTCTCGGTCTCCTCTGTTAACTCAAGCCCGTCAGTCCCCAGTTATATTCTGATGAATCTTTTATGGATTCCCTCCACTGAAGATGCAGGTTATTTCTATGGTATGTAAACCAGAATTTAACCAATATTCCAGATGCGGCCCCTCAATAGCTCGTTCTCTATGCCCCGTCTGCTAAAGGCAAACAGGTCTTTATTCACCATCTGCAGGCATCTCACTGTCGGGCTGTCAAACTTTAATAACTTCTATAGATGCAAGCTGGACAATATTCTGATTAGTTCTATCACTGCGTCGCATGGAAACACCAATACTCTTGAACAGAAAAGCCTGGAAAAATTAGTGGGTACATCCCAGTACATTACAGGAAACGCTCCCCCACTGAACACAGGAAGGCGGTCGCACGAAAACAGCACTCATCATGAACAACCCTACCACCCAGGGCCATGCTTTCTTCTGGCTTTGGAATGAGGTATAGTAATCTCGGGTCCCACACCACCAGGTTAATGAACAACTCTTTCCGCTCAACCATTAGGGTCCTGAATCCATGTTCTAAGCTGATTCCCCCACCTATGGACTCACCTTCAAGGACTCTACACCTCAATTTTTAAAAATTATTAACATACCTGTTTACTGTTCCTTTTTTGTGGCACAATAGGTTATCTTTTGCACATTGGTTGTTTGTCCGTCTTTGTTTGTGTGCAGTTTTAGCTTGATTCTATTGTGTTTCCATTACGTACTGTGAATACCCGGATGAAAATCAACCTCAGGGCGGTATATAGTAACATGTCTGTGCTTTGTTAATAAATTTACTTTGAACTTTGCATTTTGAACTGTGTTGACACATACATAGAATTATGGCTTCTGTTCCAATGTCTATTTTATAACACCAACTGCCAACTTCAACCGCGGGTCGGGTTATATACTATGTAAATCCTGCACTGGCTTTTTTTTTAGAATAAAGAGGCGGGTACGACACATCATTATGGACACAACACACCCAGGAACTGCTTTTAAAAATGCTCCCCCTGGAAAGAGCTATATGGCTATTAAATCAAAAACCTCACACTATCTTAAAAGACTCCCACCCAGGTACTTAATTCAATCAACCATTCTAGTTAGCAGCGCCCCCTCGATTTGTTACTGCCATCAAGTTCTGCAGCCCTTTAAACAACAATTTTTAATGCCTTTTATGTAGTATTTTGTGCTAAAATACTGGGGGTGCACATCGCTGTGTGTCTCAGAGATCTTCCGTGTCTGAGCTTGTACCTCACATCCCTCATTGTTATACTTTCTACCTGAATGGCCAATTTCGCATTTACCCGTGCTGCACTGCATTTGTTAGTTATTTATCCACTTCAGTAAACTGCCATTAACCGTCTTGTCCTCTTTATGATCCTTTCAGAACTTAATTTTCTAACTGTCTTCGTGTCCTGAAGACTTTTGAAGCACTTGTCCACGTGCTTTACATTAATCGTAGGAAGTTGATGTTCCAGCACTAGTCGCAATGGTACCATATTTGCTACGTTTATTATTTTGATCTCCATCCAACGTGAGTCTACTTCCATCGACAACTTAATTCACTCCTTTTTAAAGCACCATGACCATCATCTCGTATGAATACAACAATTATTTTAGAACAGAGAAGAGGATGAATTTCTTTAGCCAGGGAGTAGATTTTGATGATAGGTTCTTGATTAGGAAGGGTGTCAAAGTTTACGGGATGGAGGTGGGAAAATGTAGCTGAAAGGGATAATAAATTAGCATAAATGGCGGAGCGGACTTAATGGGCCGAATGGCCTAATTCTGCTCCTTTCTGTTATGACCTAATGGCATTATCCTTGCATCTTCACCGCATTCACCAATCCCAATTCTGACGAACTCTTGCAGTATCTTCTCACCGTCTAAGCGAATCAGAATTGAATACTACTGTTGAAGAAGTTTGATGGGAAGAGCGGTCTCCTTTTGTCCCCGTCATATTCTTATGACGCTCTTCGTTTTCTCTCGGAATCTACCTACGCGGGCGGATTTTTAAAGTGGGCTCTTTCGCGAGAGGGCAGGCGGAGGAGAGGATTTCGCGATGAGGATTTGACATGTAGCAGGTTTGCAGTGGGAAGGGCTGTCAGTGACAGTTCCAGTCATAAGGCGATGGTCTTCTGAGGGCTTCCGACCAGTCATGCCCAAGAAGGTGGCAATCTCTTGCAGATGAGATTTGTGTCTTTCCTGGTGTCTACGAAATTACGTCAGCTAAATAATGGTAAGTAATTTCAAAATACCAAGTTGAGAAACTACCAGTCCTTCTCAATATATCAGTTCCCGGGAGCACCAACTCGTGACACTTGTTTTTTTTTTTTGGCTGTTTTTTTTTATCATGATTTTTCACTTGAGGTTAACAGAATTTTCCTTAAACTAATACATGTAATTTCACATTGTACCTATGCAGGAAAATTTGGCTTGATCTAGTTCAAGATTGTATCAGTTACAATGTGCAATAAAGGAGATTGGACAAGGAGAACGCTGTGTATTATCGATTCCATGCATTGCGATCAAGAAATGCAGAAGAGGCTTGGCCCAAAGCCGAGCCACGGAGACGATTCAGTGGTGAATAATAACTTTATATTATACCCTCTCAGAAATCCCATTATGATAGTAACAGCCTTGTTTGCCGGAGAAATTGTGGAAATCCAAATTAAAATCATTATCATATTTTGGGACTGCCCTGTTATCAAAGACTATTGGAGTGTGATGCACAATGCCCTACAAGACATCTATAAATGTGAAAAACTCTTACAGATTAAGACCATATATTTTGGACTTATACCTCAAGAATGGTTGAAAAGAGATAAATATTTAATATTTGCTGGCTTGTAAAAAGACTCTTACCAGGAAATGGTTTTCACAGAAGAACCCAACTTTAAATGCATGGATGGGAATTACAATGGGCATTTACAAAATGGGGAAAGTAACAACATCTGTTAGTCATAAGCTGGAACAATTTGATTTATACTAGAAAAAAACGTTAAATTACATAATGCCTCATAGGCCTGAATTTATTCTCACAGATCAATGAATATGTTGTAAAGAAAAATCACTTTCTACCTGTACATAGTTTTTTTTTCCCTTTTGCTTGTGTTTTTTTTTCTCTCCACTCTTTTCTATAAGTGTCTACCTCAGAGAAAGGCTATGTTGAAATTTGTGGCATATATGATTATATGATATACATGTACAACGTCTGAAATACATCTTATGGAAATGTTTGATGATGAACTTCAATATAAAATAAATTACAATATAATAACTTTAATAAAAGACCACAAAATAACAAGCCACGAAGAACCACAACAGCACAGCAAACAGAAACTAAACAAAACAGACAACAAAGCATACTTTAGCCAGGCAGAGTAAAAGCTAGGAGCAACTGGATGGATTCGGTTGGTTCGATGAGTGAACTGGGGATGAGAACTGGGGTTAAATAGGCTGCAGGGTAAGAGTCTCGAAGGAGCAGCAGGTGAATCCAAATAACTGAGTGGAAACTGGGAGGTACTTGCATGTGAACGTTGAAAGGTGTCAGTGTCCGGTAGCAGAGTCCACCGGTACCTAATATCCTGTAAACGCACTTTCCCAGTTCATGGTTTACGCTGTTTATCTAGAATTAATCTTTTGGCGTAAAGTTCCCGGAATTACGATATGGACTGACGTGTCTTTTCACTCATGGTTGTATAACAAGGCGTAGCTGCAATCGGCAAGGCCACTACGACTGACATACCATCTTCTCATTGCTATCATCATGGAGAAGTTACAGGAGCCTGAAGATACTCTCGCCGTATCAGGAACAGACTCCTCCCCTCTACCATCAGATTTCTGAATGGACAATGAACCCATTACACCACCTCAGAATTTATCCTCTGTTTTTGTACCAATTATTTTATTTAATTTTAATATCTGATTCTTACTGTAATGTTTAGTTTTTATTATGATGTATTCCAATTTGCTGCTGCCGCAAATCAACGAATTTCACAAAATACGTAAGTAATATTAAAACTGATTCTGATTCTGAATCTCAAGACTGAGTCAATTCAGGTTGCCGAGTGACCTCCAATGTGCGGAAGTCAGAGGAGCCCACAACGAGGAGAATAGAAACGGGGCTGGGGTGCCGGGATGTAAGGGGAGAATGGGCGAGGGGACGGAGTGTCAGAAACCACCACTATTAATAGATTCACGGCATTGGTTTGGTCTCCAATTTTGGTGAGGACTTTCTCTGCGTAAGAAGGTACCGAGTCAAATACTTACACAATGAAACACATTCGGGAAAAATCAAACTAAACACAGATTTGATTGCCGTCGGTAGACACACTGTTTTAGATATAAAAATATTTGCCACTCTTATGATAAGTATGGGATGATTTAGCTCAAGTGCAACGCACTGTCATTCAGCCTTACACGTATGCAGCCAAATAAAAAGTTGTTCCTTCCAGAGAAGGCGTACAACACAGGACATATACCTGCCACACAACACATAAAATAATATTACCACAAATAAAAATAAATTCCAACAGATTGACATTTAGTCGATCTTCACGACATCAGCCCAAATGCTTAGCGATGTAGTTTCCCATCAGTCGAGGCTCAGTGAGGTTCTGATGAGATCAAGGGTACGAACCAGAAGATGGAGTTATTGCAAATTCATATTGGTAGAGCCGTTTTCTCTAGATGAATCTAAGTTATAATATCGGCGTGAGGTGGCCATTCGGACTGATTCGTCCACTGACTGTTAATAAAAAAAAGTCCAGCATCAGATTTTAATGAAACAATTTTTCGATGTTCTTTGCCGTTTCCCCTAGAGAATTTTGCATTTCTTCTAGCCTCTGATACAAAGAATGTGTAACGTCACTTCTAAACACTGGACCTGCATCCTCCTGACTACTGCCAATAACATACTAAAAACCTAATCATATCACTCTTTATTCCTCTAAAATCATGGCTCGTCCTTCCATCATTCTCCCACCCCCCAATCCTACTGCCTGACCTACTCCCCGTAACCTTTGATGCCACGGCCGATCAAGGACCTATTCATCTCCGCCTTCAATACACCCAACGACATGACCATAGCCATCCGTGGTAACAAATTCCGCAAATTCAGCCCCCCGCCCCCCCGGGCCAAAGAAATACTTCGCATCTCTTTTAAATGGACTCTCCTCTATCCTGAGGTTGTGCCCTCCTGTCCTAGGCTCCCCCATCAAAACTAACATCCTTTGCACATCTACCAAATCTAGGCCTTTCATCATTCAAAAGGTTTTAATGAGGTCCCCTCCACTCATCATTCTAAACCAGCGAGTACGGGTCCAGAGCCATCAAACGTTCCTCATACGATAACCCTTACATTCACGGAATCATCCTTGTGAATCTCTTCTGTACCCTTTCCAATGACAGCACATCTTTTCTGAGATAAGGAGACCAAAACTGTTCACAATACGCAAGATGATAACTCACCAGTACCTTATAAGGCCTCAGCATTACATCCGTGCAGCGTTATTTCCAAAATGTTAAAGAGAAACGGAAGATCGTACAGAAACTTTAAACGTAGTTTGAGGAATACTTCTTGTAAAGCACCTCAGTTAGTCTTTGTTCATATTACACTTGGCGAATTGTAGAAAGAATGACATTGGAGAGGATCCAGAGAAAAGTTGATGAGAATGATTCCGGGAATAAAATGGTGAACATATGAGTATCGTTTGATGGCTGGAGTTTAGGAGAATGAAGTGGGCTGGGGGATCTCAGTGAAATATACTGAAAAATGAAAGGTCCAGAAAGGGTGGATGTGCAGATGATATTTCCTATAGTGGGAAACATTCCTATAGTGCCAAAGGCACAGCCTCGGAATAGAGGGACGTCCCATTAGAATAGAGGTGATGAGAGGGTGGTGAATCTGTGGAATGCATTGCCACGGACGATTGTGGAGACATATTTAAAGCGGTATTTTACTGGTTTTTCATTTGTACGGATATCAAAGTCAACGAGGAGAATGTAGAAGAATGGCGCTGTGAGAGGGATAATAAATTGTTAATAATGGATTGGTGGAGCAAGCTCGCTGGACCAAATGGCCTAATTCTGTTCATATGTCACGTGGTCTTATGTTTTTTGGTTTAAAACCACGCTGTTTTCCCTCTCAGGCCAAAGACCTCTTGGTCAAGTGCGGGCATTTAACTTCTCCAACTGCCTCGGTTGTTGTCTAAACAGCGGATTGAAGAGTCAAAATAGTTTTTCATTCTTCAGCTATATCGAACAAAGATGATTGTTACTTCGATCCGACGCAGCATAAAAGCACAATGGAAACACATAGAACTACAATAAATTGAAAGTGAATCCTGCAAGACGCGATGTGCAATAACTGAGATGCAACTTAAGTTGAAACCAGAGGCGGAATGACCCCGAAAGTGACCATTGAATAATGCAATACAGTTTTTTTATTATGTTACAATATATTTAATTTATACAAAGGAAAATTCAAAGTGATAACAAAGGAGGGAAGCATTGAGATGAGACTTAACGCAAACTATGCAAAAAGCCTCTGTTCTTCGCTTAAGGTTTAGAATATGCCAGAATCATGACATCGATATTACTTCAACTTTCTATTCACGTATCAAATGAACCCGCACAAATCTTGTCAATCCAGCAGCGTCAGATGATTCGTTCAGTAGGTTTTAGTGTGACCCCAGTTTCGGTCCATTTCTGCGCAGCCCTTCAACCAGATTCTCATCTGTGGGGAAAGGATGATGCAGCGAACTCGAGAGAGGCGTAAAGGATCAGAGCTTGTGACTGGAATGTATAGAAAACATTAGCAATCAAAGATATCACACAGCATGATCTACCATTTTTCAACAGTCACGAGTGTAGCAAACTTCCACTGCGAGATAACCCCTTAAACAACTGCAGCAGATTATTAAAGTATGTTTTCCGCTTCATAATTCCCCGTTGACTCCGTTCAAACACATCTTTATTTTGTACCCAATCCGAAACATCAAATTTGTGTATCTTGCAGTCTCCATACATACCTGAGCCTCAGTGCCGTATACTTGGTGTGTCGCCAATTGACGATTAGACCCTGTGCAATGTAAGAACATGAATTGGAACAAGTATTTTGGTCTGGCCAACTTATAATTAATAGTAGAAATGTCATATGCCAGCAATCCAAACATGACAGTAGTTCCCAATAAATCAGCTGTCGGTCTATGCTAATTATTTCAAATTCACTAAAGCTTCTCAAATGCATTGCGACTTTCTTACTCATTTCCAAATATGACAATAACGACCAACACAAGAATATTTCTCAGATACACTAACCACTCCGTCATGGAATCCCATGGCAAGCTAGCAAGGAGGGAAAGAGGGCCTTACACCTCCTTTGGTCGAGACGTATCTTCACCCTCCACGCAAAGTAAAAATATAACAATGGGATTAAACACTTTCACTTTACCATATTAACGTATTTAGTTGATATAATATCTTGGTCTGAAACCGATTTGGAAATTTTACAAGGAAAAATAAGAATTTAAATGACAATTATTAGAAAACACTTTGTACGCTTGAACGTACTTAGATTAATACTACCTAGGGCAGAAGGAAGAAGAGGAATAACAGATATTAAAAATCTAAACAACAGTTAGATAAAACTTTTAAGGATATATTTTCGTCAACGAAAACAGGTTTCAGTATCCACACTAGCATATACAATGCAGTTAAGAGGTATTGGCTGCATCATTAATAAACTTCAAAGAAAGCACAATTCAGGAAAATGAAGCAATTATTATCATAGAAGAAAAGGGGAACCAATGGAAAAGCACAACCCTTCATGGAAGACTTCCCATGATCGGAGCAGACGAGATGTCAACAAGGAAATGTCGAATGCCTGGCCCAGAGTTGAAACACTCTTCCTTGTTGAAGATAGTTGAAGACAGGATCAGGTGGGTAACACAACTCATCAAAAATATATAATAAAAGACCAAGTAATTCAAGACGATAAATTCAGAAAACGCCCGGAAAATAAACGGAAACAATCCAACATCATTACAGGATACTGCAGCAATTTAACTTTATCTGATTACTTACCTAAGCACAACTCATAGAATCCAAACTCATAAAAGACACTATACCGTACTCTAAATATAAACATAATTCAGTTTTAGAGTCAGTGTCGGACAAATTATATTATGACCGATGCATTATTAGGGATAGGGTGATTTATAATAGCTGACTGGATTTTATATTACAGGGAAAAAAAACAAGAAAGAACAACGTACTTAATAAACATAGTCATTCCAAACACACGTAATACAGCGAAATCACAAAGTGAAAATCACCAGATATGTGCGGAATTAAAAGAGGAAATTGAAAGTGTATAGAACATGAACAAGGCATGCGTTTGTCCTAAAAGTGATATCGACAACTTGTATTTCCCCGAAATCTCTACACGGTTGGATTTAACCTTTAGGTCTGCACAACAATATTTCTATAAACCTTCAGAGAGCGTTTATACACCTATAAATAAACACCCATACAATAGTACAAAGTTCCTACCAATTGAGGCAATGATTGGTTATGTCCATACCTTTGGTTTTCTCAGATTGATCAAGGGAAAATAAATAAAAATTCAGCAAGAATAATAATATGAGCAACATACACAAAGACACCAGTGATGGCGGGATTGAGACCTCAGATCCCTACCTTCTGAGATTTCAGTCCAACTCCCCGCCACAGCACCTCTGCGCCTCCTCCCTTCTAAACCCATTGGCAGCATTTATCACACAGAACCTTGAAACAGGGACAGCGATAACCGTTAATAGTTATATTGATATTTCTGGGCCAACCCTCACCTGATCTACGCTCTTTAGAAATCCGAATAATAATTAGGAAAATCAGGAAGACAAGGATCCCAAGGAGGATCGCTGTAGGACGACACCAACTCAGAGAAAGAGAATTGTTGTTTGGTGAAATCGTGGTTGCCAAGAACACTTTATTCGAGCTTTCATTTGGTTGTAATACGAATGATTTTACATCAGTAGATGCTATTTTAATTATTTATTTGTCAGTCCCTACTGTAATAATTTTAGGAAGTTTTTGACTTCTGTTGTGTGCCGTGCCCTGACCAGCACACTACAGCAAATTCCCAATACGTGCAAGTGTATATGGCGAATAAGTTCGACCTTTGATCCTCAAACTATAATGTACGACCAGAAACCCATGGCAACGTTAACCAATGAACGACTCAAAGAATGAACTAACGCTTGCGGCCATACAGCTCCTCAGACCGTTTCTCCGCTGTGCCTCACAGCCACCTTGACTCTTCCAATCATTTCCCCAGTTTACTATCCTAACGTGGAAACACTGCGCCTTTCTTTCACCGTTGCCGTGTTTAATTCCTGGAAGCCTCTCCCAACCATACTGTGAGATCATCACGGACATCAAACAGTTAAGAAGGAGCTTCACCCCCAGCTGTTAAATGGTCAGCCAATGGTGGAGGTAAGCAGATTGTTAAAAACGAATAAATACAAATTAATGTTGACTGTGTTATTCCAGCAGACATAAGATCATAAGACATAAGAGTAAAATAAGGTCGTTTAGCCCATCGAATTTGTTCCGCCATTCCACCACAGAAGAGTATCAATACTTTATGTACAAAACATTGCCTCATCTTGATCTGATTCAATGGTGATATGGGACACGCTCTTGATTATCATCTTTCCCGCACCACCGAGTTGTGCGATACAGGTACAGATTCCGCCGCTCCTCCAGGTTTCCACTGGGACTGGCATCTGACTTCTAACACTATAACTCAGGTCAGGGTCAAGCGTGCCGGTATCGCTCCATCCGTCCATGATGTCTCCGGAAATGTTCCAGTAAATGGCAATCTGGATGGAAGAAAGGCCGCCGACCAGACACACCAGGGGAACCGACCCGTTCCTCTCAGACGGTTGGACAAATACCAGGATGTAGGTCCGGTTGGTGGAACTGTCTAGACAGAGATTGGGACACTGTTAACCGCAACTTCACATGAAGTAGATGGCGGAGTATAATTACACTGTCGAGTTCTCTTACCTCCAACCAGGAGTGTGGGTCCCTTCGCAAACAGCAAATCCCTTCTAGAACAGTAGTAGGAACCCGAATCCTCCACACCGACCTCCTGAATTTCCAGCACTGATGTGAGGTCGCCAGAGACTGTTTTGTATGTAGTCCTACAGCCGGTCGTTTGGCAGTCCGTGGATTTGATGTCTACCGGGGTTTCGTCCGCATGCTGTTTGCACCAGAACACATTGCTTGCGACCTCCACTGGGTACGTGAGTTCAGAAGAGACTTCAACCGTCTGACCGACATGTGCAGTGACTACAGCCGGGCTCTCAGAAAACAGCTTGGGTTCTTCAACTGGAATTATTATCAGTTAATTAAAACTATCTACTACAGAATTATATATATATATCACGTATGGCAGAGGTCTCAGTACAGATCCCTGCAGGACACAGCCCTCCAGCTAGAATAAGTCCCTTTGACTGGTGCAGTCTATCTTTTATGGGCAAGCCTGTTCTGAATTCAAACGACCCATTCACCATAGAAACACATGCAGCTTAATTTCCGATTGAGCCTCTTGTATGAAACCTTGTCAGAAGCCTTACTATAATCCATGTAGACAACATCCATAGCTCTGCCTGCAACAAATCACCATCGTCCCATCGTCAAAAGTCTTAATCAAGTTAGGAAGATACGAAGTCCCCCGCACAAAGACAGGTTTTCCAAACGCTCATAAATCCGATCATTAAGAATTATTTCCAATAACTTCCCTACCACTAACGCGAGACTCACCAGACTTTAATTCTCAAGATTATCCCAATTTCCTTTCAACAGTAATGGGAAATTAGCTACGTACTCGTTCTCCGCGACCTTGCCTGCCGCTAGAGAGGACACTCTGAGATATTGGTCAAACCTCCAGCATCTCATCTCTTGCGCCTGTCAGTCACCCTGCGTATATCCTATCAAGACACCCACTTAATGTTCCTTGAGAGGCAGACTAATACCTCATTCTTTATTTCATAGTGTTCATAGTGCAGAAGCAAATTCGTACCCTGCACACTGATCGCGCCACCTTCTACATCTTTCTCCTTGATGTTAAACACTGAATCACATCCTTCACATCCATGCACATGTTCCCTCATTTATAATTTAGTTGTTCTAACAGCTCCTAGTTGTCGTCTTGCTCTTGTTGTATGTATAGAAACCCTCAAGATTTTCTTTAATCCGACTTTCAAATCACTTTTCATGGTCTTTTCTGAACTTCCAAACCGCTTCGAGTTAGTTTCTAGCTTCTGTATAATTCTTATGGACTCTAACTGATTTGTTAGCTTTGGAAATCTTTTTTGTAACCAAAAGTTTCTCATTCCTTTTGGACCAAATTCACTGCCTGTCTCGATACTTCCGCTCAAACAGCTGCTCCCAGTTTACGCCGCCTAACTTCTTTCTAATATTCTGCAAATTTACCCTGCTCGAATTTAATGATATTTATAATAACCGTTATCCCAGTGAAAAATTAGTCAATAGACCAGCTCATTATCAAACTCCAGTTCAATTTTCCCCTAGCCCCTTTCTGGAGCATCTGCACATTGATATAGAGACCATTTAGGATTCACCAAACAAATGTTGTACTGTATAATTCTCTTGCTTTAAGGAGATCCCACTTGACCTTAGGGAAGTTGAAGTTACCCGCAGCAACCCCGTTGTTTTAAGACCTTTGTGTAGGATTCAATGTCTTAAAACAAATTACCAATATGACAATAGTCAGAATTTAACACCAAACCATACAGCTGGACTCTCCCGGTCGGCGGGACGACTTCAAAGGAGGAGCGGTCGGGTTTCCAGACCCGCAGCAGTGAATGGAGACACTGTTGGCGTTAGTCCAAAACTGCGAAGTGCAGAGATGTTGGGAAGTCGTGGAGTTGCGGAAGAAGAGAAAGAATACACCAGGAAATGGATTTGGACAGGGAATTTGAGGAGATTTGAGTTGCAGGGAAATAGCATTAAAAAAGAAGATTACAGATCCTCGAGGAGATAGAAGTTGTGCTGCATTCATAAAGGGGTTTAGGATTTGGACGAGTTACACAGATATCACATAAGAAATGCTGGTGGAACACAGCAGGCTGGGCAGCATCTATAGGGAGAAGCACTGTCGACGTTTCGGGCCGAGACACTTCGTCAGGACTGCAAGACGTCCATGGGCTGTAGAATATTATGGATATATTAGGTCCAGGACTGGGCAAGATTACATAGAGCAGGGACTGAAGAATAATAGAGAAATCAGAAGGATATCACAGGGGCAGGTTTAGCGACCGAAAGAGAGGGTCCTGCATTTTTTTATTGGCTGTAATCAGGGAAATTAAAGGTGAATGCCACGCTTTGCTCCTTAATATAACATCCCTTTGATCTGGAATTAACCCGTAATTAAGTTGCCCTATACACGGAAACTGGCGAGGAATGGTGCAGGGTGGGGAGCGTTACGGTAACCAATCACATGCCATTCCTTTACAGATCTACGCTCAGCTGGCGATTGGTACGAACTGATCTGGAAAGGCAGAGTGAATATTATCCTCCGTGAACAACGAACGAATTAGACCTTGTTTCGTACGTGCGGAGCAAGAATAGCAACGGAGTAGTATGATTAAATGTTTTTAAAGAGTTGTGTTAGTAACGGCACAAACTGAACAACTTACAGTGCGGGAGAAACAAACCGGACCCGCCGAGACGAAAACGTGCACTCCTGAAAGAAAGCCCACGCGCAGGAGGCCCAATTGATTCATGGCGCCATCGATCGACCGCAAGCGCACTTGTCATATTCCCGGAGCTCTCCATCCAATGCCGCACTCAGAGCTCCCCCAGTCTCAGACCAATCGGTAGTGATGAACATCAGTTAATCTGTAGTCCAATCACTGATTATGTACAGCTTGCTAGGATTAAAACTAACCCTTTTCCTAAATACTGCTTCAATAAATTATAATTTGGTAACCAATGCTGATTTTTTTCTTGATCATCTAAACGTTCAATTGGTGGCGAGCCGCTGCCATTGTCCAAAGGTTGATTGCGCAATCACCGCTGTAGCCATGGATCCCGAATACTCACTCCAGAATATGAGACGTTCCCAGTGATGGTACAGGATGAGAATCATACTGACAGGAGGTGAAGAAGATTATCGAGTTAAATGCGTGGCTCAAGGATTGGTGTGGAAGAAGTACGTTTGAATTCATGGGAAGTTGGCACCAGTATTGGGGAAGGAGGGAGCTGTACCAATTGGACAGACTGCACTAAACCGTGATGGGATCTGGATCCTAGCGAATCGCATAACTAGGGCTATGGATAGGGCTTTAAACTAAATAGTAAGGCATGGGTTTAACAGATTGGAGAATTAAAAGAGAAAAGTGAGGATAAAGATAAAAAAGTAAAAAAAAGACAAAAAAGGAAAAAAATAAGTTTGCTGTGAAGAAAACAGAAGTGCAAAAGAGTAAATGATTACAAGATTTTAAAAGCACCATGAGTGTAAAGGCAGTTGACTTGAATGCCCATAGTATTCGTAACACGAAACGTGGTTGCAGGGTGCAGAGGATTGGGAATTAAATATCCAAGGATATCAGGCAATACGGAAGGATAGGCAGGAAGGTAAGTGCTCTTAATTAATGATCAGATCAGGGTGAGAGTTAGAGATGATATAAGATCTAAGGAGTAGAATGCTGAAATCATCTAGGTAGAGATTAAAAATAATAAAGGGAAAACTCATCACTGGAGGAAGTTGTCTATTGGCCACCATAAAATAACACCACAGTGGCAAATGTGTACAGTACCAGTTTGAGCTCAATACACCGGTCTCACCGTCCGGCTCCCTCTAATCACAATATTCCCACCGGGTGTGTCCTACGACCGGTTCTAGGCGTCTACTCTCTTCATCTTATGCAGAACGATAGACCCAGCTCACATTCCAAAGCATCCTTTATCACCAACTATAACACAAACACTGCTTCTAAAGAAAGACCATTGGGTCAGCAGTGAAACTTTTCTTAAGGTGTTACAAACCTTGAGAACCAATGGTCATTCCACTCCCATGATTATTCATGGAGACAGCGCAGTGAAACTGAAACTTGTGTTTCACAAACAAAACATTAAGGAGAGACATGTTCAAAACGAGCGAAATATGGATGTCTTTGCGTGGGAGAAATAAATGAATCTATATCAATTAAAAGATCGGGAAGAGAGTTTCAATGTGATTGATTAACGTTATAATGAAGATGATGGTTTTTGCATTCAACATAAAGCGTGAAAATAATTTGACACTGTTTTAAAGTTTGGTGTTTGCGGACCCAAATCAGTTTTATTGAGGCTTCTGTTTATTATTCCGCACATCAATCTTGTAACGCGTGGTCATTCCAGTTGCTGTCGCTTTCCTGTCAGCTCGCATCAGTACAGTCATGCTCCTCTGACCTATCTCATTAAGAAAGTGTTTTCGTCCAGAGACCTGTCGTTCACTGGCGTATTTTCTTCGCACCATTCTCTGCACACTTTCGAGAATTTTGTGCCAGAAAAATCCAAGAGAAACACAGCTTCCGAAATACCCAAACTACCCTGTCTAGCACCCACAATCATGTCAGGTTTAATGCCACTTATTCCTCATTTTGATGTTTGGTCTCAACAATAAACAAACCTCTTTACCAGATCTGAATTCCTCGACGGATTGAATTGCTGCCGCATGACTTGTTCATTAGGTATTTGCATTAACGATCAGCAATACCTGATAAAGTGGGCACTGAGTGTATACATGAGTTGTGGGTATGATATACTGACCTCCAAAGCGTTACGACGTTTGTGGGTTCCGTCGGACTGTGCTGGTTGTTAACCTAAACATTGTACTTCACTGTATGTGCCGATATGTATATGACAAACAAGACTAATCACATCCTTGCCTTTTTTATTGGAATGACAAGAGAAATTATGAAAGCGAGTCCAAAGAGTTCAGTCCCATGCGCGCACAATTAAATCCCGAAAATGAGTCCAGTTATAAGAAATTGTGGTATTGCTCTTGTTATCGATCTTTATACTCCGCACACTCCGGAGATATGTTCCTTTGTGGAACTCCGTACTGATTCGCATGATAAGAATCACGTGACAAGTGAAAGGTGCCGTATCGAATACAACCAGGTTCTTGTTGCGATCCTTCGGACCATCTTTCAGGGAAACTTGGCTCAACAACATCATCTGAGTGTACTTTTCGTGGCTGTTTCTCCTGTTTTGTGTTCGCAGTGGAAAGATTGTAAAGCAGTTAAATGCATGGAAAACTGAAAACGCAACAGATTGCTACTTTTCTTGGTTGTCCTTTGCTAAATTTATTTTCCGGATCTGTTCTCCTTCTGCAGATTTATTTCTCATAACAACAAATTCAGCTGCAATACTAATATATTTTGTCTTATTTTTCGAGAATTATTCATTTCACGGTGCTGCTCGACAAGCCATCAATTTTCTGTTGGAATTACAATGAATAAACTCTTGTTTATGTCTCTACATGAGAGTCTGCTGTTCCTCGGCACCTGGGTTCAGATGTTTGTCAGCGCACACAGTGACAGTCGTACCTAGAGCCTGAAATGGACCCGACGGAGTTTCAACTGCCGCTTCGACAACAGTTAGCTGGAGGCGAGCGTCCCTTATATCCTCAATGCTTGCGTCGTGGCTCTGCTACGAGTTTTCCTGTGCCTCCCACTGACGTACAGGTATCCAATGAATATTCCATATTCCCGAGTTATATGCCATGTTATCGATTTTACCAGCCATGTCTCGAGAGCATCAAGCCTGTTTCGAGTTTACCAGTTCGGACCAAAGAAATCAGGTATGCCTCGAGCTTACCAGTCCAGTCTCCAGAATATCAGCTCTGTCTCGAATTTCCCGGCACTTTCTCGAGAGCATCATGTCTGTCTCGAATTCACAATCCCTGTCTCGAGTAACCTAGGTCTTCTTAGGACGTCACTAGTTGGCCTTTGGGAATGATGTACTTCAAAGTGCCATACGGAGCTGTGAAAGTGTCTTTGTTAATTATTGTTTTATCAAGAGTCATTAAAGCAGTTTGCTTTCAGTTTAATCTTAATAAGTTTATTTTGACTGACACGAGTTTTCTGCGCAGTATGATTATTTAAACTAGACTCCCCATTGGCACTTATTGCGGTATCCTGGTGTTTCGAGAAAGATTCGACTGGCTGATGCTCATTCAAGCCACTGATATTCTTGTTGGAATTGTTACATAAAACTGTCTCTATGTGGGAGTCTGTGGATCGTACATACCTGGGATCAGAAGTTTCTCAGTGCACGTCGTGACAGTCTCATAGTTGGGGCTCCTTGCTTAGTGGGTTCAAATTCGAGACAACTAGAAGGATATCGAGTGGAAGTGATTTAATAGGTATACAGGCCTGGAACTCTCTTACTGTAAGGCCTTTGGTGCTGAAACTCTTTATAAAGGGCAGCGTGTAGTTTTCTTTTTCGAGGATGGAATTATTCCATCAACATGACCAAATATGCTCGCAATAAAATGGATTTAAGTCCGGAGTTTGCAGGGTATATTTTAAAATGACAAATTGTTTCACATTTGTCAGTAAAAAGGTAATAAAAGATAGTAAGAGGCGGGGGGCGGTTCGCAATTTTGCTCGAATTTCGGCTGGTGAACAAGTGGTGGCGGTAGAGAATTATTGAGGATCGGAGTCGGTCCAAAACTGCCAAAGCGGCGTCTGCAACGCAAAATATAGTTAGATTTGCATTTTGATGTCGCCTATCAAAATTTCAGCAGCACAGCAAGAGCTTTACAGCAATTAATTCATTGATGTAGTCATTCTTGTAATATATTTAACAGGGTATCATGTGCATCACCGGGTGATTTATTTTGCTAAAGTTTTTGTGGGATCGCTCTTAACACTGATCGCAATGCTCTGCTTTCGTTATGGGTTGAGTGATATAGAAATTAAATTCTTGCACCTTACACATATATGGTCAAGAGATTCATTTGATGTTTAGATACACAGCTGAATGGAGATGAAAAGTTCTCTAAGTGAATGTGATCGGAATGATTGGTGGTGCCAGCGGGAGCGGTTCGGGTACTGTATCTTGGAAACCGCTGCTGTCCTGGAATTTTCACGCACAACTGTTACTAGTATTTTCAGAGAATGATGTGAAAAACAATTAAACGATTAAAGTAAAACATCCAGTGAGCAGCAGTTCTATGGGCTAAAACCTCCTGTGAATGAGAAAGGTCAGGTTCCGGTGACGTCGTCGTCCAGAATGTCAGCTTAAGTCAATAGCTCTGAGGAAAGAAGAGGGTGTTTTTTTTTTGGTAGAAATTTTAAAATTTCCATCAAAATTAACCCCTGGCGGTCCTGCAGAAACGTAAAGAATACTCTGAAGTAAAGCCAATATTAAAGCAAGGAACGATTACATTCAAACCTCCTTAGCCTGATAAACTGCGGGTGTTTTATGAAGATAGGATCCAGCTGTATCAGACAGTGGAAAGTGCGACTACAGACATGAAGACCAGACGTTGCCCGTCAGCGTGATCAAACCGAGGGAAAGCCTGGCTGAGCAGTTATTCCGCTCTGCTTGGGAAATAGTGAAAGATTCGAGAAAGCAGGGGACAGGATGTAGCCGAGAGAAGTATACCTGGAAGAGACTGTGAGCTTTCCGAATACGGTATCAGCCCCTAGAGAAGAGCCATTAGGTTTGGCTAACTTCAAAAGTGTTGATAAGTTGAACAGAAACAAAAACAAACAGTTTTATACCTATCTCAAGAAATACTTACCAACATGTGGATTTTATATTACTCAATTATTATTTTTATTCATTCATTCCCGACTTTTTTCGTCACCTAAATGAGAATATATATATAGGAGGAATACACAGAGAACTACTTTCTGGGTGATGGATATAGATTTATTCACTTACTTTTATGGGGGCCCTCAACTGACAATTAGGAGGGACTATCCCCAACAGCTAGACGTTTTTTCTAGCTCAGGGGTCGGCAACCTTTACCACTGAAAGAGCCATTTGGACCCGTTTCCCACAGAATCTAGCTCAACCCAGGGTCATCTACTAGAGACCCTTGAATCACATCTTCGTTGCCCTTTTGATTATTCGGGTTTCCTGGTTCTTAATTGTTCAGGGAGTAGGTCGATTCAGTTTTATTCAGCTAATTTCAATGATTTACTGACAGATAAATACACATGGCTAAGGACAAAGTAAAATTATTTTCTTTTAATGTCAATGGGCTGTTAAATCCAATCAAACGCGGCAAAATTCTGTCCAAAATGAAAAAAAAGAACAAACTCATTAGTATATTTACAGCAAGCTCACTTAAGTGACAATTAGCATGGAAGTCGAAAGAGAATGGGCTTCACTAATTGGTTTTTCTCATATAAATCAGGACAGAGGAGAGGAGTTACTTATCTCAAACAAGCTAAAATTTGAAAAAAATATTCGAAATGGGAGATAAGGAGGGCAGCTATATTCTGGCTAGGGGGAATATAGACGGAAAAATCAGGTACTCAACTAAATATGTATGCAGCCCCAGAAAGTGATATTAGTTTCTTTCAGAAAATTAGTAATATTATGGTAACGGAAATAGGGGAGATATATGGGGGAGAATTAAGTTTACAATTACAACCAAAGTTAGACTCTTCCAATAGAAAAACCTATGAAACAAAATCCTTACATAAGAAAGTTAATACACTTTTTGACGATGTTGGTCTAATTGATATATGGAGGGACCTTTTCCCCAACAAAAGGGATTATATTCATTAATCTGTCCCCATTCTGTAAATACAAGAATAGGCTATTTCATGACATTTGGGAAAAAACAATGACAAAATAAACACCTGTGGAATTGGGAAAATAGATGTAAGTAACGATGCAACTGTAAATCTATCTGCCCTACAACCAAAGAATACTATTTGGAAACAAAATTCAAGTCTACTGAATGATTCCTACTTTAAGGAACAAAGTAAAAAAGAAATTGGTCTTTATTTAGAATTCAATGATAATGGAGAAGTTTCGTCTCCCATTCTATGGGATATTTATAGCGGAAATAGAGGGAAAATAGAGTGAAAAGTATAGCGATATCTTCATATAAGAAAAAAAGGAATAACGCATTAGAGGAATTACAAAATAGGCTGAAGGAACTAGAGAAAAAACACAAATTGAATTTGGCACAGGATACATTAGAGGAAATTTTTTTAAAAATTGGAATGTAATTAATATTTTAGCTACGCAAGAAATCAGGAAAAAAATTAATGCTTCTGAAACAGAGACATTTTGCAAGTTGATATACGTCTATTAAAATTCCAGGGGGAAGCATAACCCAAACTGGCACTTTCCTGAATTCTTGGAGTTCCCCACTTTAAGCGAAGAACAAAATAGAACCATGGCTGCTGACAGAACTGAAGTTGAACTAAAAGCTGCAATTAGTAGTCTTAAATTCAACAAGTCACCATGATCAGAGGGTATTAGGCAGAGTGGCACAAAGAAATTTTAAATCAGTTAATTCTTGTCTTACTCCCGCGACTGAACTGGGCTCCAAAAAAGGCTCAAATGCCACTCAGCTGGAAGGAAGCGATAATCTCAGTTATACAGAAAAAAGGCAAGGATAAAATGGAATGTGGGTCATTTAGACCAATATCCGTTCCTAATGTAGATTATAGATTATTTACCTCCATCATGGCCAAACGAATAGAACAGTTTCTACCCATACTGATACATAACGATCAGACAGGTTTTATACAACAAGGCCAAACACAAGACAATATTCGAAGGGCACTTCACATTATTTGATCTTATAGAAAAACATAACATCGATGCAGAGTGATACGCACGGACGCTGAAAAGGCATTTGATTCGGTTAATTGGAATTTTCTTTACTGAGTTTAACATAGATTTGGTTTCCATGACACAATTATTAAAACTATACAGGCACTATATGACAACCCTACTGCTAGTATTAAAATCAATGGGTACTTATCAACCAGTTTTACTCTACTCTTGCATTATATCTAGAACCATTAGCTCAATACATCAGACAAAATGAAGATACGAGGCGAATTATTATTAAAGGGAGAGAGCATAAATTGGCATGTTACACGGATGAATTTTGATTTATCTAGGGCAACCAACATACTCTTTACCTAAATTGACGTAATCCTTTGAACAATATGGTCAATTATCAGGATACAAGATCCACATAGATAAACCCCACTTACTTTCTTATAACTATAGCCCATCAAGAAAAATTGAAAGTATATATCCCTCGGCTAGGCAAACAGAGTTTTTGAAATATTTGGGCATCATTATGCCAAGCGATTCGGCAAAATTATCAGAATTCGATTGTCAGCCTACATATAAAATAAGCAAGATATAACAAGATGGAACGTATTCCGTTTGTTTAGTCTCAGTTTAAGGATTGAATCTATTAAAATGTATATACTGCCCAGACTATTATATCTCATTCAGACCCTACCAATAGAGATTAATCAAAATCAATTCAATGAATGGAACAAAACTTTGCAATTGTCCAAGGAAAAGGGAGAATGGGGCCTACCTTCTCTTCGAGATTATTATTTTTCAGCACAGCTGAGAGCTGTAATCTGTTGGTGCAAACCATCACATGATGCCAAATGGAAATACACTGAGGAGGGGATACTTCCCATCCCCATATAGGCAGTTCTGGGCGATAACAACCTACAAAAGTACATAAATACTATTGATAACCCTTGGGTGAAATGGACTCTTAAAATATGGAAAACTATTATAAAGGAATATCATCTAGCGGGAGAAAATGCAATTCATAAATGGTGTGCATATGACACGGATTTTACGCCGAATAAACTGGATGCTAGATTTAAGAACTGGACAGCTAAATGAATAACAGTTCTTTGCAATATAATGATAGAAGGAATGCTGTTCAGTTTTGAAATTTTTGAAGAGAAACACTTGTTAGAAAAATAAGAGTTTTATCGGTATTTACAGATGCGACAATCGGACTTTTAAAAATGTAACCAAGGCAAGTACATGTTTGATAGATCTATTTAGAAAAGCATATAATTGAGATAACGGTAGTAAAATCATTTCAAGCGTGTATAAGGGTTTGTCAAATCTTAAAACGTGTCAGATGTCATACATTAAAACAAAATGGGAGAAGGAAGGAGGGATAATCATATTTGAGGAAGAATGGACAATAATATGAAGGTTTCAATGGAAGTGTACCAGTTCACGTAAAGGGAGGGTGTTCGGATGGAACAATTTGATAAGATACTTTAATACACCCTCAGAAATCCCATTATGTTAGTAACCTCCCTCTTTGCTTGAGAAATTGTGGAAATCAAAATACAAACCATTATCATACTTTCTGGGAATTCCCATTTATCAAAGACTATTGGAGTGGGATACACAATGCCCTACAAGGCATCTTTAAATGTGAAATACTCTTAGAAAGTAAGACCATATATTTTGGGTATATACCTCAAGAATGTTTGTAAAAAGATAAATATTTAATGAATATACTGCTGGTGACTGGTAAAAAGACGCTTACTACGAAATGGTTATCTTCGGGAGAGCCCAACCTTAAATGCATGGATGGAAATTACAATGGACATTTACAAAATGGAGAAGTTAACAGCATCTATTAATCATAAGTTGTAACAATTTGATTCATATTGGGAAAAATAATTTAACTACGAATCAACGCATAGGCCTGATGTTATCCTCACAAATCAATATGTCGTAAAAAAAAAAGATCTCTCCGTACTTGTACATAGATTTCTCCTTTCGCTTGTTCTTTCTCTCCTCTCTTTTCTGTAAGTGTATACCTCAGATAAATATTATGTAGAGATTTGTGGCATATAGGACTGCATGATATTTACGAAAGAAATTTGAAATACATCTTATGGAAATGTTTGTTTGACGATGAACTTCAATAAAAAAAAAACAAATTACCAAAAAAAATGACCGAAGGTTTAGCTGAAGCACTCGGTGATCGACGCATAATTCTATGCGCGCGATCAAGTAACGGCGGACTGTCTGGAAAAACAGACGGGAACGCATCCTTTAAAAGTTGCGCAAAATACTCCCTAGGGTCGTCTTTTTCAATACCTTCTGGGAGACCAAGTATACGTAGATTCTGTCTTCTGGACCGATTCTCAAAGTCGACACTCTTGGCTTTAAGTGTTTCCACCAGTTTAGTAGTCGAAAGTAAGTCCTGTTGCAATTTTTCAATGATCAAATCTCGTTTCCTAGCGTCTTCTTGCAGAGATGCGATAAGAACTTGCTGCTGGTTAATTACTGAATCCGTCTTATCCATATAATCTCGAAAAGCCTTTATATCTTGTTTAAAAATTTGTTGTTGTTCATCAAATTTTTTATCCAAAACCTCCAATAACAATTCATAAGTTAACTCAGTGCGTTGCGGATGAGCTTGCTTCTTTCCATTACCATTCCGTTTCCGCCCAGGTTCTCGTCCTTTAGATCTAAGAGCAATTTCTGAGTACATATCTTCAAAAATTCACAATAAACTCTTAACGATAAGTCCAAAAAAATAGCAAGAATCTTTTGGTGTAGGTAAAAATAAGTTGAATAAGGGTGATCAAAGGTTAAAAAAAGTAAAGTTTATGGAGCGAATCTAAAACAGTACTCACTCCATGAGCGTCTCATTATCTATGTATCAATTTTATTTTGTTGTTATTAATAATTATAATAAAAAGATGGAAAAAGAAAAAAAAATGAGAGAGATCCAACACGGATACTTAGATCCGAAGACAAGTAGTAGATATGTTTAGCAACCTGCCAGAGGTAGTGGTAGAGGGAAGTAAAATTGTGCAGTCTGAAAAACATCCGGGTAGTAAGATGGATATTGAAACTTCATGTTGACACGAGTCAAACACATACAAATGGGATGAGCTCAGTTAGGTAACGTGGCCGGCATGGTCAATTTGGGCAGAAAGGCCCATTTCTGTGCTGTGTAACTCTGTAAGTCTAAATGTCGCGGTTGTCAGGGGCAGGGAATTAGTGTAATAGTTGGTTGCCAGTAAAGCTCAACAAGCACCTTTCCCAGGGCTTCTAATAAATATTATTTATTGCAGGGACTGACATGTAAGGACAAAGTATGTTTTAAGTGAGTAACAACGAATAAAACTAAGGATCAATTATATCTTTCGCAGGTTAATGACATGAAATTACAACAAGCTGTGAGGGAGATAATGTCGGCTTTTTCCGAGGAGTTTGAGGACGGGACATTTTAGTTGGATGACAATTGTTCAGGACAGTAAACAGGTGTGTCTTCGGATCGAAGGCTGATCTTGCTCTGTGGAGGAGAGAATTGACTGGCAATGGTAGGCTGAGAGGGGGAAATCAAGCAAGTTTGGGGAACTGAAAGGTGTGTACACCGAATGACAAGACACTGATTGGACTACAAAGAGGACGCAAAATCTCTTTCCACTAGGTGGGCGATGCGGGATAGGATGAACAACGATGACGTGACCCAATTCAGTCAGGGACTGTCATTTTTCTCTCCAAGTACCGCGTGCATTTTTCGTCGCCCACCATAGTCCACGACAGGATGGATAGATGTTTGTGAACAACGTCATTCAGCGCTGCAGATATCGGGCGAGCAGTGCTGGGGTTATGGCCATTGCAGATCAAGGATAACAGCGAGGCAGGTGCGCGAGGTCTTGCATTATTTTACATATTCCCTTGTGTGTCTTGTATTGAAACATTTATCGGTTTCCTCGGATTATGCTGCGGGGTGGTTCAGAGATGGAGAGAGATACTGATCCCATGAACACCCTCTGGGCTATCCTCAAACCTTCATGTTCCTCAATAAGTTTTCTGTTGGCTGTTTTCAAAGTTACACATTTGTCATGAAGTAGCTGAGAGAGTCATCATCTCCTCCACCCCTTCTCTCTCTCTCTCTCTCTCTCTCTCTCTCTCTCTCTCTCTCTCTCTCTCTCTCTCTCTCTCTCTCTCTCTCTCTCTCTCTCTCTCTCTTTGCCTTTCTCTGCTGCCTCTATCTCTCTGTCTCTGCCCATCTCTCACACCTACTCTCTCCGTTCACATTCTTATCTTACTCATTCTGCCGCACTTGCCACTGATTTTTCTTTCACCCCATCTCTCTTTCTCCTCGCTCTCACCGTCTCACCCTCTGCTTGTTCTGTTTCGCATAACTCATTTTACCTCTCTCTTTCTCTGTCCTTCTGTCTCCCCATTCATCGCTTGTTACAACTAATTCCAATTGTGTAATGTTTTTAAGATTTAGTTTTTGAATGCGTCTCTTCCTGCTATTGCAGATTGGGAATCCCATACGGTTAAAGGTCTAGATGGGTTAGAGTTCGTAAAATGAGTTCAGGGAAGATTTTTAAATCAATATATACAAGTACCAACTAGAGAGTTGCAATATTAGATTTCCTATTAGGAAATGAGTTAGGGCAGGTGACGGAAGTGTGTGTATGGGAACGCTTTGGTTCCAGTGATCATAACGTCATTAGTTTCAACTTGATCATGGATAAAGATAGATGGGGTCCTCGGGTTGAAGTTCTAAACTGGAAAAAGGCCAAATTTGAAGAAATGAGAAAGGATCTAAAAAGCGTACATTGGGACAGGTTGTTCTCTGGCAAGGATGTAATGAGTAAGTGGGATGCCTTCAAAGCAGAAATTTTGAGAGTGCAGAGTTTGTATGTTCCTGTCAGGGTTAAAGGCAAAATGAATAAGAATAAGTAACCTTGGTTCTCGAGGGATATTGGTACTCTGACAAAGAAGAAGAGAGTGATATATAACATGTATAGGCAACAGGGAAGACATAAGATGCTTGAGGAGTATAAAAAGAGTAAGAAAATACTTAAGAAAGAAATACGTAGTGCTAAAAGAAGACAAGAGTTTGCTTTGGCATTCAGGGAGAACGAGAATCCTAAGAGCTTCTACAGGTATGTTAAGAGCAATAGGATAGTAAGGGATAAAAGTGGTCTTCTTGACGATCAGAGTGGTCGGCTATGTATGGAGCCAAAAGAAATGGGACAGATATTACATGATTCTTTGCATCTATATGTACTAAGAAAACTGGAATGAAGTGTATGGAAACAAGGCAAACAAGTAGGGAGGTCATGGAACATACAGATTAAAGAGGAGGAGGTGCTCGCTGTATTGAGGCACATCAGAGTAGATACATCCCCAGGATCTGACAGGGTATTCCCTTGGACCTTGAAGGAGACTAGTGTTGAAATTGCAGGGGCTCTGGCAGAAATATTTAAAATGTCGATATCCATGGGTCAGGTGCCGGAGGATTGGAGGATAGCTCATGTAGTTCAATTGTTTAAAAAAGGCTCAAAAAGTAAGCCGGGAAATTATAGGCCGGTAAGTTTAACATCGGTAGCAGATAAATTATTGGAAGGAATACTAAGAGATAGGATCTACAAGTATTCGGTTAGACAGGGACTTATTAGAAAAAGTCAGCATGGCTTTGTACGTGGGAGGTCATTTTTCACCAATCTATTGGAGTTTTTCGAGGAAGTTACCAGGAAAGTGGATGAAGGGAAGACAGTGAATGCTGTATATATGGACTTCAGTA
Organism: Hemitrygon akajei; assembly: GCF_048418815.1. Classification (NCBI taxonomy): domain Eukaryota; kingdom Metazoa; phylum Chordata; class Chondrichthyes; order Myliobatiformes; family Dasyatidae; genus Hemitrygon; species Hemitrygon akajei. Next base: position 99,221,378 of record NC_133134.1, on the reverse strand, counting down.
AAGCCTTTGACAAGGACTCGTATGGAAGGTTAGTTAGGAAGATTCAGTCACGAGGTATACATGGAGAGGTAGTAAATTGGATAAGACATTGGCGCAATGGAAGAAGCCATAGAGTGGTAGTTGAGGATTGCTACTCTGAGTGGAGGCCTGTGACTAGTGGTGTGCCACAGCGATCAGTGCTGGGACCATTGTTATTTGTCATCTATGTCAATGATCTGGATGATAATGTGGCAAATTGGATCAACAAATTTACTGAAGATACAACGATTGGAGGTGTAGTGGACAGGGAGGAAGGTTTTCTAAGCTTGCAGAGGGATTTGCACCAGTTGGATGAAAGGGCTGAAAAATGGCAGATGGAGTTCAATGCAGACAAGTGTGAGGTTTTGCACTTCGGAAGGTCAAACCAAGGTAGAACATACACGGTAAATGGTAGGACACTGAGGAGTGCAGTAGTGCAGAGGGATCTGGGAGCATATTTACATAATTCCCTAAAAGTGTCGTCACAGGTGGACAGGGTCGTAAAGACAGCTTTTGGTACATTGGCCATTATAAATCAAAGTATTGAGTATAAGAGTTGGAATGTAATGGTGAGGTTGTATAAGACATTGGTGAGACCGAATTTGGAGTATTGTGTGCAGTCTTGGTCACTTAATTACGGGAAGGATATTAATAAGGTTGAGAGAGTGCAGAGAAGGTTTGCAAGGATGTTGCCGGGATCTGAGAAACTGAGTTATAGAGAAAGGTTGAATAGATAGATAGATAGATAGATAGATAGATAGATACTTTATTCATCCCCATGGGGAAATTCAACTTTTTTCCAATGTCCCATACAATAAGTTAGGACTTTATTCCCTGGAGCGTAGGAGAATGAGGTATGATTTGATAGAGGTGTATAAAATTATAATGGGTTATAGATAGAGTGAATGCAAGCAGGCCTTTTCCACTGAGGCTAGGGGAGAAAAAAAAAGATGTCATGGGTTATGGGTGAAGGGGGAAACGTTTAAAGAGAACATTGGAGGGATGCTGCACGCAAAGTGGTGGGAGTGTGGAGTGATCTGCCATATGAAGTGGTGAATGATTTGATTTTTAAGAAAAACTTGGAAACGTATATGGATGAGAGGGGTTTGGAGGGATATGGCCCAGGTGCAGGTCAGTAGGACTAGGCAAAAAATGGTTCGGCACAGCCAAGAGGCCTGTTTCTGTGCTGTAATGTTCTATGGTTCTATGGTTTCTCCGATTGAGAGAATTTAAAAATGCTTAGTCGTATCTCATCAACGCCCCCACCTTCCCGGGACGTAGTGACCGCGCCACCTGCACCACTTCACAAACAGAACAGAAACAGCAGCAATTTGTGTAACTGTCGCTAAATAAAGGCTGTGCAAACCCCGTCCCGGTCCCCATGGGGATATGACACGGTCCGCAGCTGCATCAGTGCCGCTCACAACACAAACAGTTCGATACTTTTTTATCTGTGCATCCCATCCTCGACTCTGGTCAGCGGCTAAACAAAATCATGGGGGCTTGGGAAAGAAAATTGAAAGGCCCTGACTGAATGAGCGAGACGTTAACTGGACTGACCAGTGTCCTGCGCTCAGGAGAATTACCATATCCCAGGTTACAAACGACGCGTATTCTAAATTTTAATCACCAGCTCCAATTATCTAATGAGAAGCAATCGATAGAACAGGCCTTACACAACCTTAACTAAAGGATATTAAACAATAACATTTCATAAGTAAAAGGAAGCCAATGTTTCACAGTTGCGTTATTAGATAAATATTCATGCCGTGTCACATTGAGTCGAACTTTTTCTTGTATGAAATTTCTTCTCATCTATTACACAGTATCGAACAGATCGTAGCAGAGTGAAGGCTGAGTGGTGATGAACTAAATCATGGACAAGAGAAGGGAGATTTGATGTCACACACGTGGCTCACTGTTAATAACATCCTTCATCAGAGTGCGGATCAGCATCAGACTCAGGTATAAGATCAGTGCCATATGTCCTTCAATTTGCTGTTTGTATTCCAGAGGCTGAGTATTGAGTTTGTATTCTGATCTGATTAAGAAAAACATGGAATGTCAGAAAAACCAAATCAGACCATCTAATCTGTTCCGAATTCTTAATATGGTTATGCATACATATATGGTTAATACGGCCTTCATACACACCACCCCCCCCATCCAAATTTCTCTTAAATTTTGAAATCGACCCTCACCCATCACATCCGCTGGTAACTCTTTCTACACTCTCACCATCCTTTGAGTGAAGTCGTTTCCCCCGATGTTCCCTTGAAACATTCCACCGTTTACCCTTATGCCATATCTCTAGTTGTAGTCTCACCCAATATCAGTGCGAAAATAGCCTGATAATATTTTACCCTTGCTATATCATGCTGGAATAGCGTAGTAGGAGACATAAAGAGCCAAAACTGCCAAACTAAGTATGTAAGAAAAAGTTTAAAACGGAATTGTTAATTTGGATCAATTTCACACTGAGAATGGAAACACCAGAAATAAATAAATAAAGCGTCGGTGAAATTATACACATGTATGAGATGGCAAAGGAATTCATCCAGAAATACATTGGAACGACAAGCCGCCGTGACACTCTATCACATTATGCAGGCGGCATAATGAAGTAAGTGTTTTTGATCAAGAAAAGGCACCGGCATCCGATACCAATATATACACACACACACACACACACACACACACACGCACACACGCACGCACGCACGCACGCACGCACGCACGCACGCACGCACGCACGCACGCACGCACGCACACACACACACACACACACACACACACACACACACACACACAATATATTGCTATTTAGAAAGAGAGAGGGGCAGAGAGAGAGAGGATTCTTAGTCGTTGAAGGATGCCGGAATCTATTATTAAGAACACCAGGAGGCCATAAGACTATAAGACATAGAAGGAGGATTAAGAGTCTGCTCTGGCATTTAACAATGGCTGATCCTTTTTTTATAGCTCCTCCTCAACCACAGTTCCCAGACTTCTCCCCGTAACCTTTGATGCTATATGCAATCAAAAACCTGTCAATCTCTGCCATAAATACCTCAATGACTGGGCTTCCACAGCGGCATGTGGCAACAAATTCCACAAATTCTATACCCTTTGGCTAAAGAAATTTATCCGCATCTCTGTTTTGAAAGGGAGCCCTTGTATCATAAGGCTGTACCCTCTTTCTCTAGATTCTCGCACCACAGGAAACATCCGTTCCACTGTGTCTCGGCCTTTCAACATTTGAAATGTTTCAATGAAACCACCTCTACCACACCCCCGCCCCACAACCCCGCGCATCCTTCTGAATTCCAGGGAGTACAGACTCAGAGCCATTAAACCTTCCTCGTATGATAACCCTTTCATTCCTGGAATCATGATTGTGAACCTCCTCTGAAGCCTCTCCAATGCCAGCACAACCCTTCTGAGATGAGGGGCCCAAAATTGTTCACAATACTCAAGGTGAGGCCTCACCAATGCCTAATAAAGCCTCAGCATCACATCTGTGCTCTTGTATTCTGGACCTCGAAATAAATGCTAACGTGGCATTTGCCTTCCTCACCACTGACTCAAACTGAAAGTTAACCTTCAAGATGTTCTTCACAAGGGCTCCTAAGTCCCTCGGCATTTCAGATTACCTCAACACTACCTGCCCCTCCAACAAACTTCGTACCATTTGCACACTTGGCAACAAAGTCATCTATTTCATCATTTAAATCACTTATATACAGAATAAAACGAAGTGGTCCCAAGGCAGACCCCTGCGGAACACCACTAGCAGCCAAACAGAGAAGGATGCTTTTATTCCCAGTCGCTGCTTCCTACTTATCAGCCAATGCTCTAACCATGTTATTAAATTTTCTGTAATACCACGGACTCTTAACGTGATAAGCAGGCTCATGTGTGGCACCTTGTCAAAGTCCTTCTGAAGGTCCAAATATACATCATCCACTGCATCCCCTTTATTCTCTTTGTAATCTCAAAGTGTCCAACAGGTTCATCAGGCAGGATTTTCCCTGAAGGAAACGATGCTGATTTTGTACTATGTTGTCCTGTGTCAACAAGTGGTCCATCACCTTATCCTTAACAATTGACTCTAACGTCTTCCTAAACACTGATACCAAGCTAACTGGTCTATAATTTCCTTTCTGCTGTTTTTCTTCTTTCTTAAATAGTGGAGTAACATTGTGAAATTTTACAGTCGCTTTGTACCATGTCAGAATCCAATTCTTTTTAAAAGATCTTATCTCATGCCACCACAGTCTCTAACGCTACCTCTTTCAGAAAACTCAGGTGGAAGACCTCTAGTCCAGGTGATTTATGTACATTTAGCACCTTCTATCTTTCTTCACACACAAGAACATCACGCACACTGCTAGTGTCTTCCACAGTGAAGAGTGACGCAAAATACGCATGTAGTTCATCGGCCATTTCCTTGTCCTCTGTTAACATTTATCCTGCCTCGTTTTTAGCAGTGCTATATCCACTCTAATTTCTCTTTTATTTTTAAGATACTTGAAAAAATTTTACTATCCATTTTGTTATTATTTGCAAGCTTGTTTTCATATTTCATCTTTTGCCTTCTAATTATTATTTGGTTGTTCTCTGTAGCTTTTTAAAACTTCCCAATCCTCTATCATCCCACTGATTTTTTTTCATTGTTGTGTGCCCTTATTTTTGCTTTGACTTTCCTTGACAGCCATGGTTGCAATAATTTATCATTTGAGTAATAATTCATTTTTTGAATACAAATGTCCTACAGCTTCCTCATTCCCCTGCAAAACACACGTTATTGCTGCTCTACTGACGTGCCCCTTCCAATTTACTTTGGCCAACTCCTCTCGCATACCACAGTAGTTTCCCTTACTACACTGAAATACTGCTATATCAGAATTTGCATTGTCGCCATGAATTTCAAGTTGAACACAATTTTATTGTGATGAATATTTCCTCAGGGTTCTTTTACCTTAAGCTTCCTGATCACCTCCGCTTCATTACATAACACCCAGTCTAGTATAGCTGATCTCCTACTGGGCTGAACGAAATACTGCTCTAAAAAGCTTTCTATGAGGCATTCAACAAGCTCACTCTCTTGAGATCCATTACCAACCTAATTTTCCCAATCGACCTGCATGTTAACATCTCGCGTAACTGCTATAACCTTGCCTTTCTATCTCCTGTTGTAAAGTGTGATCCGCCTCCCAGGATCTATTGGGACGCCTGTATATAAGTGCCATCAACGTGCTTTTACCCTTGCAGTTTCTTAACTCAACACACAATGATTCAACATCTTCTGGTCCTATGTCACATTTGATATGATGCCTTTGTTTACCAGTAGAGCCTCTACCTGCCTTCCTATCCCTCCGGTATAACGTATAACCTTGGAGATTGAGCTTACAACTACAACCATCATTCAGCCACGATTCACTGATGGACACAACGTCATAACGGCAATCTGTAATATTTCAACAAGATTATCCACAGTATTTATTATATAACGCGCATTTAGATACAACACCTTGAGTACCGCATTTGCGATCCTTTCTGATTCTGCATCCCTAATGATTTGACACTCAGCCTGTTGGCTCTCAATTAAGTCCCATCACCTGCGTGCATTTCCTGACAATCTCACTGCACGCGATCTTCATATTTTTCCCATCCGTCCTATTCGGATTCCCTTCACACGGTTTTCCACCAACCAGCCAAGTTAGTTTAAACCCTACCCAACCGCCGTAACAAACCTATTCGCGAGAATATTTGGCACCCTCGGGTTCAGGTGAAACCCATCACTTTTGAACAGGTCAATCCTCCCTCAGAAGAGATAATAATTATCCAAGAACCTGAAGACCTGTTCGCTGCATCAGCTTCTTAGCTACGTATTTTTCTGCCCAATAGCCTTGCTTTTACCTTCACTGTCGCGTGGCACAAGCAGCAATCCACAAACTACTACTTGGGAGGTCCAGCTTCTCAGCTTTGTACCCAACTCTCTAAATTTTCTTTTCAGGACCTCATTTTTCTTCCTTCCCATGATATTGATACCTTTATGTACCAAGAAATCTGGCTTCTCTCTCTCTCTCTCTATCTCCCTCTGTTTCTCTCTCTCTCTCTCTCTCTCTCTCTCTCTCTCTCTCTCTCTCTCTCTCTCTCTCTCTCTCTCTCTCTCTCTCTCTCTCTCTCTCTCTCTCTCTCTCTATCTCTCTCTCTATCTCTCCCTCTCTATCTCCCTCTCGCTCTCTCTCAGACATCCCTGACCCTGGCACCTGGCAGGCAACATACCATCCGGGTGTCCCGATCAGTTCTACAGTATCTCCTGCCTGTTCCCCTCTCTATTGAGTTCCCTATCACGACCGCTCCTTTCGACTCTTTCTTTCCTTTCTGCACCACGAACCCATGCTCAGTGCCTGTAGCCCGGTCGCCGTGGCATTCTCCCGGCTGGTTATCCTCCACAAAAATATTTAAAGCTGTATACTTGCTTTTGAAGGGATTTCCCACAGGGGTGTAATGCTCTCACTGCCCACTTAAATTTGTCCTGATAGTCACCCAGCTACTCGCCTTCTGCAACTGCGAGGCGATTACTTCCTTGTAACTTTGATTAATTGTACCCACGCTGTGCTCACATTAAGAAAATGCCTGCAGATCACCCGGGAAACAGGGATAGAAAAAGTAATCGGCAAATCTCTTGGTAGTTGTGTCATAGCTTACTCAACTGAAGGACGCGGTGCATGTTTATTGTCTGCAGGCCGCCTGTTAAGTGATTCGCAAGATTTCGCTGAAAAAGAAAATCCAGCTGTTCACATTATACATCCAAACATTTGGACAAGGGACCAAAGTGCAATATTGCGTTGTTTGTTGATTATCAGGGTTATCAGGACAGTGCAGATTGTCTGAACTGATCTTCACTGGTTACCAAAAAAGGCAGTGATACAAAATACTGAATAAAATGTGGAGAAATTTGAGGTCATGTGCAGAAAATGTTCAAAATTGGAGTCTCCTTCAATGGCGAAATATGTGGTCATGTGTTCAAGTTCATGTTGAAGTTTGTTGCTGATTAACCATACACATGTCCACAAACGAACCACCCTTCCTCTGAGGTCAAGATGAAAAAACATAGTGGATAAAGCCATGCACATAAGGTACAGTAACAGTCCAACACATGCAGTCAGAAAATAAATATTGGCACAAGGGTCTGAGTGGCATGGCCTGAAGTTAGACCGGTTGACATGAAGTGTGAAGTGTACGTTTATGTAATGCAAAATAATATTTAATTATCCATCTATTTATGTGTGTATTTATTTACGTACACGGTTTGTCTTATTTTGCACATTGGTTGTTTATCCGTCTTAGTGTTCAGCATTTCATTGCTTGATTCGCATTCCTTTCTATCTACTGTGAATGCCCGCAAGTCAATGAAACCCCGGGTTTGTACAGTATGTGATGACTTACCGAACTTTGATAGCAAATTTGTGTTGAACTTTGAATTTTATAATCCCAAGCATGTGACTCCGGTCTAATTTATATGCCTCAATCTAGTCAATCCAGTGGTTTCTGATCAGTGTGTACCACCCCCCCCCCCCCACCCCCCAACTCCCGGATGTTGATGGCGAAGTAAGGTCGTGGAATGTCAGAGGCTAGTGGTCAGATCCTTCCCTGTTGACAGTGGCCATTGCTGGAACTAATGTAGTCTGTCTGATGTTTGCTTCTACCAGCCTTGTCTGACTACTTTTGGAGTCTTGTTCCATGCCTCAATATCTCACTGTCGGAAAAATTACATGAATCCCGTTTCAGATGAACGTCCTCGGACGTAAATGACGACTGTCTATCTCCTGCCATAGATTCTGCCAGACCCGTTCAGTCCTCCAGCTCTTTCTGAGTTGCTCCAGATTCCAGCATCTGCAGCGGTTTGCATCACCGGTGCAATTATTGCTGAACATCCATAACGATTCACTGTCGAGAGGAGCACTCCTAATGTCCTGCTGTGTTGATTGCGTTCCGCTGCAACCCCTTTACACAATGACTGACCCCAATGTCTGACGTTAAATGAAATTCTGCCCAGTCCCGCTTTAGTGACTATAGAGAAATAAAAAACACTTGTCGTTTGGGAGTTACGCATTTCAGTGACAACCTTCAGTCCCTCACAAGCAAAGCAGCGACTTGTTTTCTGCAGGAATGACATATTTTTAAATAGGAACCGATGTATTGTCGAGGTAATTCTGGGATGGCATAGAGACTTTGTAGAAATTTGATGTGACCTTGAAAGGTTTTGTTCTCAGTAGCCATTCTGAGCAGAGACAAGGGACCAAGTGCCACCACCACCCACACTTACTGTTCCTGAGGGAAGCAGCCGAAACAGTGTCTGAAATCAGTTTAGCCTGAGTATTGTCCGAAGTTCAATATATGAACTGGATATGTGATACAACTGAAGATAAAAAAAAATCTTGAAATTAGTGGTGAAGGTTTTAAAAATCAGCAAGGTGGCCATTCGAAGGTTCCGAAGGTCAGCAAGTCAATCTCCGCCCACCTTCTTTCCCTGGCGCCGCCCACTCATTTACATTCCAATTAATAAACAGACACGGAGACCCCAGTTTGTAGACTCTGGAATCGGAGCGGTTCCCGAAGTTTGCAGAACAGCGCATGGTTCGGTCGGAGTTTTTGTTGCATTGTCTGTACCTGTCCGGAGGAATGTCCCCAGCGCTGCATTTCCTGTGGCCTGCTGGTCCATTTACCAGGTGAGAGTCGGATGGCTCACGCACGGACTATCCGTTTAAATTGGGATTACTGATGATCTTTATTTCGCTCCAAGTCACCCAGTGGTTTTATTGTGCTTTATTGCAGGTATCCACACGGCCCCAGTGCTCAATCAGACCCCAATATCCGGGCCTGTTTCCGTGGGACAAACCGTCCGCTTGGCGTGTCGGATACAGAACGGTAATGTTGGCAGTTTCTACATGAACTGGTACCGACAGCGTCCCGGGGAAAGACCGCAGTGGGTGTTAATACATGAGATGGACAATGATATATACCGAGGGACGGGGATCACAGATCGTTTTCAACCGTCCAGGGACACCTCCAGCAACAGTCACATCCTGACCATCAGCCGTTTGGAGACCGGGGATTCCGTTGTCTATTACTGTGCAACGTGGGATAGTGGAGTTATCATCGGTCCAGGCACCATCCTGGATATCAAGTGTAAGTGACTCTCTCATTCAGTTACAAACAATTCCTACTCTCATTCCACACAATCCCGTCCAGGGAAGGCCTGGGGGAGGTTCCATTTGCTTCTGTCTGGCATAAGGGGCCGTTTAGCCCATCGAGTCAGCCCCAGCAATCAAATTAATGTTCGTTAAACTTCTGAACAAATTTTTTGGACTCTTTTGATCTATTTCATTTGGTGTAGCAAAGTTGTATACTTTCCGACATCCCTCCTCCTTAACACTATAGGCCTCGTGGATTGTATTATTGGTATTGGTTTATTTTTGCCACTTTTCACAAGATGCAATGAAAAGTTTGTCTTGCATCGTGTCCATAAAATCACGTGATGACAGTGCATTGAGTTAAACACAGTTTAATGCAGAATAAAATGTAACAGCCACAGAGGAAGTGCAGTGCAGGTAGAGAAGTTGCAAGATGAGAAGGATGTAGATTTTGAGGTCAATCGTCTATCTTATCGTATCAGAGAACTTTTCAATTATCTTATTACAGCGGCGCCTCTATTGTGTCAAATTAAACCAATCCCTGCTGTCTACAAACACTCCATATCCCTCCATTCTAGGCACACTCATGTGTCCGTCTAGCAGTTTCTTAGGCGTCCCTATCGTATCTGCCTCCTCCACCTCATGCAGCCTCCACTCTGTATAAAAGTAAATATTCACCGAACTTCTCCAGTAAATTTCACTCCTCTCAGCTTCGATTTCAGCCTTGCGGAAAAAATCTTGACTGTCGATCCAATCGCTCTGTCCCATGCTGTCTTGAATAATGTCTATACATAATTTAGGGAAATGATCGATAGTACAAGCATGACATCTACCCTTCTCTCTTCATTCACCACCTCTGAGAACATGTTTGTCGCGAATATTCCATAATATTTCTGGGTGCCGTAAATATCTGACCACGGGGCAGGATGTTCACAGTTTCAAGTTTACGCAATTCAGAGTCTGTGATTAAGAACCGTGTCAATATGATTGTAGAAAACACAGGAGAAGAACATCAGACTTTAAAAATAATACACACTAGGGGAAGGTGTTGGGCAGAAAGCAGGCTGGTCACAGAGTCGAGCGGCAATAGACCTGGTTACTAGGGGTTCGGAATGCAATCTGAGTCTGAACGGCTGGTTTCACCTCTTGCCGCTTCTCACTGGTTCTCAGGCCTGCTCTTTTTTCCATCATTTCGTCTTCAGTCACTGGGTACCGAGTCTTGGGTGTGCACTGAGATTTCCCGACCTCGGGACATCCCAAGGAGCCTTCATTCTGTTAAAAACTGAAGGTGTAGCATTCGCAGTTATTGTCCTAAGCGTTCAAGATTTGGGGATTTATTGGAGAACAACAAATGACTGGTCTCAGTAAAGGGACCAATCATATGGGCAAGGTGTGGGGTTTAGCGAAGAGGTTGAGTAGTGTTACAGTTATCTTTTAACATAATGCAATGCCGAGAGCAGAGTGGATTCAAAAAGTTTTTTTTTGAAATAAATGCTGTCACGTCGTAACCGCACAAGGCTGAGAATAATCCTGCAACTCTTCACTCAAAGGTTTGTACCCGAGGGGTCAAATGTGCCGTATACTTTGTCCCAATGCCTGTGTTAATTCCGGTGCTGGTGTTTCTATCTCTGAACAGTCCATGAAATAATATTGTTTCTATTCCTCTCCGTCTCCTCTCTCCCACAGGTAGCGATTCCCGGAAGCCGTCAGCTCTCCTCCTCCCTCCTTCTCCGCAGGAAACGGGCTCGGGTTCGGCCACTCTCTCCTGTCTGGTGAGTGGTTTTAAGCCGGGCTTGGTAGCGCTACGCTGGACCGTGGATGGAGTGGAGAGTGGGGTGACGACAGGAGCCGTGACCCTTGACACTGACCAGACCTACAGACTGAGCAGTTACCTGCGGGTTCCCGCTTCTGCCTGGAACAAGGGCTCGAGCTATTCCTGCAGCGTGAGCCACACTTTTCCACCGTCACCGTCACACTTAATTGATCCTATTCTCTCACGACTATATCCGCTTGCTCGTCACATGCTCTTAAAATGCCTTGGGGTTTTGCTTATTTCAGCCCGCCAAGGCCTTCTCACGGCCCTTTTTGGATTTTAAAAGCTTCCCAATCATCCAACTTCCCACACACTTTTGGTATCTTATATCTCTTTCCCTTGGTTTTTATGCAGTCCTTAATTTCCTTTGTCAGCCACATCTGCCATTTAAAAACTTCGTCCTCTGTGATACATATCTATGCTGCGACTTGTGAAATATCCACAGAAAATTCAGCTAACTCTGCTCTACCGTCATCCCTGCCAGTAGCCTTCTCCAATCCACATCGGCAATCTCCTCTCTCATGCCTCTTTAATTCCCTTTATTCCATTGATATACTGATACATGTAAGTTACGTTTCTCCCTCTGAAATTGCAGTACGACTTCAACAATATGATCACTGTCTCCTTAGGGTTCCCTTCCGTTAAGCTCTCTTAATTCGCTTTTAAGCTCCGTCCTCGTAGCCTTATAATCTTCTAGATCTTTAACATTACCTAGATCTGTGAACCTTTCGTCAGCCTTTCTTTTCTTCTTGATTTTCTACAGCACGGTTCCTGTACCGTACCATAACTTCCCTGTCTCATTGGAACGTACCTATATAAAACACTACGCAAATATCCCCTATCTGCTCCTCGATATCCCTGTTACTATTAGGCTGCCTATAAAAACACCCAGTGAAGTTATTGACCCCTTCCTGTTCCTAACCTCCAGCCAAGAGACACTGTAGACAATCCCTCCATGGTGTCCATCTTTTCTGCAGCCGTAAAGCTAACTCAGATCTACAGTGCCACACCTCCCTCCCTCTCCTTTCAGAAACATCTAAAACCCGGCACCTAAAGTAACAATTTATGCCCCTAAGCCATCCAAGTCTCGTAATGGCCACCACAACATATCTCCAAGTACTGATCCACACTCTAAGCTCATCTGCATTGTTCACAACACGCCTTGCGTTAAAATAGACACTTCTCAAGCCGTCGGTCTGATCGTGTCCCTTCTGTATCACATGCTTATCCTCCCCGACACACTCTATCCAAGCTTTCTCTATTTGTGAGCCAACCGCTTCTTCCCCAGTCTCTTCAGTTCGGCTACAACCGTCCAACAGTTTAAACTCTCCCCATCTGCCTCAGCAAAACTCGCCGCCAGGATATAGGTTCCAAGATTCAAGTCCAACCCGTCCTATTTGTACAGGTCACACCTGCCCCAAAAGAGGTCCCAATGATCCAGAGCTCTGAATCCCCGTCCCCTGCCCCAATCCCTCAGCCACACATATTCCTCCAACTCATCCTATTCATAGTTTCACTGTCACGTGGCACAGGCTTTAATCCCCAGATTACTACCTTTGCGGTCCTGCTTCTCAACTTCCTTCCTAAGTCCCTGTAGTCTTTTATCAGGACCTCTTACCTCTTCCTACCTATGTCATTTGTTCCAGTATGTACCACGACCTCTGGCTGTTCTCTCTCTCACCGCAGGATATCTTGGATGCGATCTGAAACATCTCGGACCCTGACGCCTGGCAGGCAAACGACCATCCGAATTTCTTTCCTGCGTCCACAGAATCGCATGTCTGATCCCCTAACTATAGAGTCCCTTATCACTACTGCCTTCCTCTCCCCTTCCCTACCGTTCTGAGCTACAGAGCCAAATTCTGTGCCAGAGGGACAGCCACGGCTGCATTGCCCAGGTAGGATGTCTCCACCCACCCCCACAGTACTCAAACAGGAGTACTTGTTGTCAAGGGGTACAGCCACAGGGGTAATCTCTAGTACCTGAGTCTTCCCCTTTCTCTTCCTGACTGACACACTTGTCTGTCTCCTGTGGCCCCGGTGTGACCACCTGCCTGTATCTCCTCTCTATCACCTCCTCGCTCTCCCTGACTTGGCGAAAGTCATCGAGCTGCATCTCCAGTTCCCTGACTTGGTCCCTTAGAAGCTGCAGCTCGACAGACCTGATGCAGATATGGCCGTCCCGGAGGCCGGGAGACTCCAGGATTCCCCACATCTGACACTGAAGACAAAACTGGCCTCACACACATACCTCCTACTTCGCCTCGCCTCGTTACCGGCTATACCCGCTGAGCCAACGGCATATCACTCTCTGCTGCTTCTCACTCCGCTGGATGTGGCGGTTTCTTTTTAAAACTTTTGAGTTCTGCTGGGTGACGTCACACGCCTGCGCAGTTTCGCCTCTCTTTAACCCGTGTGGTAAAAAACTCACTCGCTCCAAAAAATTAGCAGTTCTCTCGCAGCCGTCTTGCTCTGAATTTTTAAAAAAAAACCGTCCAAGATTCCTTGCATTTTTAAACCTTTCGCGCTTTGTCCCCTTTCCATATCTAACTTGCACCCACAGAGACCCTGTAGGCAATAACTCCATGATTTCCTCATTTTCTACAGCCGTGACACTATCTCTGATCAGCAGTGCAATATCTCTACCTCTTTTTCCCCCCACCCCGTCTTTTCTGAAACATCTAAAGCCTAGCACTCCAAGTGACGGTTCCTACCCTTGAGCAATACAAGTATCTGTAAAGACCACAACATCATCGCTTCAAGTACTGATCCACGCTCTAAGCTCATCCGCTTTGTTCATGATGTTTCTTGCATTAAACCAGTCACATCTCAAATCATCGGTCTGACCGTATCCCTACTCTATCACCTGCCTATCACCCCTCTAACACTGTCTCCAAGCTTTCTCCGATTGTGAGCCAATCGCCTCTTCCTCCTTCTTCACTGTTCGGTTCGCAACCTCCGCAATTCTAGTTTAAACTCTCCCCAAGAGCAAACCTTCCTGCCAGGATATTGATTCCTCTAGGAATGAAGTGTATCCGGTCCTTTTTATACAGGTCACGCATGTCCCAACTGAGACCAGACTCTGTGCCAGAGTCGTGGCCACTGTTGCTTTCCCCAGGTAGGCCATCCACACCCCCCCCCCCACCGCACAAACAATACCAAATATGAATACTTATTGTTAAGGGGGACAGCCACAGTGGCACTCTCTAGTATCTGACTCTGATTGTGAGCCGATCGCCTCTTCCTCCTTCTTTACTGTCCGGTCCCTAAACCCCAGCAATTCTAGTTTAAACTCTCCCCAAGAGCAAACCTCCATGCAAGGATATTGATCCGTCTGGGAATCAAGTGCATCTCGTCCCAATTATCCAGATATCGGAATCCCTGCCCGCTGCTCCAGTCCCTCAGTCCACGAATTTATCCTCCACCTCACTCTATTCCTGTACGTACTGTCGCTTGGCACAGGCATTAAGCCCGAGACGACTGCATTTGAGGTCCTATTTCTCAACTTCCTTCATATATCCCTGTAGTCTGACTTCAGGGCTTCCTCCCTTTACCTACCTATGTTGCAGGTGCCAATATGTAGCACGACCTCTGACCGTTCACCTTCCAACTTCAGGATATCGTGGACACGATCAGAAATATCTCGGACTCTGGCCATTGTGAGGCAATCTACCATCGGTGTTTCTTTCCTGCGTCCACAGAATTGCCTGTATGACCTCCTAGCTACAGGGTACCCTATTACTGCTGCCTTCTTCCTTTCCTTAACTTTCTGAGGCACAGGACCAGACTCTGTGACAGAGTCGCGGCTGCTGTTGCTTTCTCCAGGTAGGCCATTCACCCTCCCCCACCCCCCAATTTTCTTTCTCGCGCAAATAGTTACCGCGGTAAGGCGGTTCCGTTGATTCGTACATTAAGTGAAACGGTTTGGAAAGAGCTCATCGGGGTGTCATGCGTCTGCAGAAGGGGGAGTCCGATCCTCCGAGACGGGACTATTCTTCCCGCGGGGATTATGGCGTTTCCTGTTGAGAACAGCTTTAGGGATCAAAGTGGCCAACTGCCCGCTTACCTCGTCTGTGTCACTGGGGCTCAGTCGCCGCCTTCTGGAGAGGGTTGAGTGGAGGAAATGGAAAATACGGGGCCCCTTGTTTTCCAAGAAGCTGCCGGAAAAAGGAAAAGGCCGCTTGAAGAGACCGTGTCCCTCATCCAGACAAGCCGGTGTAAAAGAAAGTCTTCACTGCCGCGGCGTAAGGAGACAACGAGAACTTCTTTAGAAATCCAGTCGATATAATGTTCAAGGGCTCTCCCCTGTGTCTGAGTTTCCATTCCGATTCAACAGTTACGGATTGCCACTCCGGCAAAACTCCTCTTCCCACTAAAGGGGCAGGGTCAACAATCATCTGGTCTCTCATACGTCTGTGGATGGCCTACCACAAAGGGACAACGAACTACCATAATCTCCTAGCTAGCGATTGAAGAGAGATCCGAGGCAGCTTACAAAGGAACTGGAGGAACTCAGCGGGTCAGGGCGTATCTTTGAAGGGAAGAGGACAGTGGACATTTCGTGTCAGGACCCTTAACCTATGCTTGAAGTGAAGACAGATTGTCCCCGAAATATACAGCCCCCTGTTTCCCACGTTAACATGATGTTATTAAACTAAATAAAGGTGTTATTAACACATTGGCATCAGTATTAGTTTATTATTGAGGCATGCACCAAAGTAGAGTGAAAAACTTGTCTAGGATGCTGTTTAGAGAGATGAAATCATTACACAATGCAATAAGGTAGTGTAAAATAATTACAATGCAGAATAAAGTGCAACAACTACAGAGAAAGTGCAGTACGGGTAAACAATGAAGTGCAAATAATATCCAGGTACATTGTAAAGCCAGAATTCCATCCATATAAGAGGTCCGGACACGAGTCTCATAACAGTGGACAGAAGTTGCCCTTCGGCCCGGTGGTACGTGCTTTCATGGCTTTTGTATTTCTGCCTGTTGGGAGAGCAAAGAAGAGAGAATATCCGGGGTGGGTGCGGTCTTTCATTATGGTTTACTGAGGCTGGTTTCCGTGGTATGCTGAGTTCTGTTCACAATTCTCTGTAATTTCTCCTGGCTCTGGTTATAGCGTCCGCCATAGACCTGCTCGGAGGTAGGTGAATTGCTGCGGGTGTAGTTTGTCCAGAAAGCGGGAGTGGATACGTGCCATAAAGAGGCTATCGGAGCTTTTCATGATGCCAGATGTCAAAGCCACCGTGCGGTGGTCTTTAAGGCATGGCCTTTTGTTTCTCTTAAGTACTGGAATGATAGTGGTCTATTTAAAGTAGGAGTGAACTAAACCTTAATGCAGGGAGAGGTTAGATTTTACTGTCAGTTGATCTGCATAGGATCTAACGTCATGGCCAAGTGCACAATCCTGGCCCAATTCAATCGGTATGAACTAGAAAGAGCTTAAAAGTACGTTGCATTGACTTGAGGGCTCGAGTTGCAAGGGAAGGTTGAGTAGACTAGGACTGTTCTCTGGAATGTTAGAGATTAAAAGTGACCCGACAGGCACATAAGATCATGTAGAGCGAAGGCAAGGCGAAAACACGCCTTCTTTTTTCCAGGTAAAGGGCGCTAAGAGCACAAAGGTTTAAGATCAGATGCGAGCGATTTAAGAGGAAAATCAGGTGCTGTTTTTTCATGCAAAGGGTGTTGTATATTTGAATGGGGCTGCCAGATACTGAGGTCAAGGCGCGTGCATTAACAACGTTTATAAGCTATCTAATAAATCAGAAGGATAGGACAGGGTTAGCGGTCTATGGGCCAAAAGCGTCCAAATGAGATGGACATTGGGCCAAAGGGCCGCTTTGAGCACTGTGTGAGTCTATGATATCACTGTTCCTTCCGAGAAACAGACAGGAATGTTTCTGGAGATCGAGGCCAGGTAAACAAAGATTCAAAACGGGGGAGAAAGGACCTTTGTGCAGGAGGTCGTTGTGATCAGGAACTAAAGCCCAAAAATTCTGGAAATATTTAATAATCATAACATAGAAAAAAAAAACACAGCGACATGCCCTTCGGTCCATGATGTATTTTGCTGAATACTGTGACAAATAAAACTAATTCTCGTTTACGTGAACGTGATCCATGTCCTGTCATATTGATATTTTTGTCTAACAGACACTTAAACGCTTCTGTCATAAATACAAGAAGTTTAGGAGATGCTGCAAATCCAGAGCAACAGACACAAAATACTGGACGACCTCAGCAGGCTAGAAAGCAACTGTGGAAAGGAATAATGGAATATGACCCATATTTTTCTCCTTTAACAAGCCCCTACATCGGTCCCTGAGGGACACCACTTGTCACGAACCTCTATCACGAATATATGCGTGCGTATGTGTGCTTATACATATGTTTATGTGTGTATATGATGTGATTTTCGTCCAATATAATAGAACCACTTAGTGCAATGAAAAAACTCAGTGTAATTGGTTTATTATTGTCCGGAGGAACAGTGAAAAAATCTTTCTTTCACGTCAAATTCAGAGAGATCGCTTCATCGCATCAGTACAAGTCCCATTGGTCATTGTCAGCGCACACCATGCCAGCCTCCTAACCCCACCCTCCTCTATATTTAACTTCATACCTCATCCGCTTAACCTGCCTACCAAACTACTGTTTAACTTCAACTTCGGTGGAAATATCCAGAAAGAATCCCGAGTGAAAACGAGCCGCTCTGCCCACTGTGCGGTTTTCAGGCGAGAAGTTAAACTGAAGCTGGTCTTTTCATTACCACTCCACTGAAAACAAGAGAAAGTGAGCTCTTTCCGTCCCTGGAGCCAATGTCTATCAATCCAGACCAGACACCATTACGTGGATGGCTTGTGGGAGCTTTCTGTGTAAATATTGGTCGGTGTCTTTTCAATGCTGCAACATCGATTAGAAAAACACACCATTGTGTATTAAACAGCTTTGGAACGCAGGAGGCGTGAAACATTTTAGAAACGTCTTCGCCCGCCTCCAACACAACCATCGCCGCATGGAAACATCGTTAAACCAATTCATCAAACACTTCTAGTTTTAAAATTAACCTCGAGATAGTAGCCGTCCAACCAACTGTATGTACTTCTCTGGAGGAAGACTTCCTGTCCTAATTAGGCCTTCATGATAAACTTAACCAGAGTCCTGTCCACAGTCTCACATACCAGAGTTAGCACTACGTAGAGTGCTTCGAGTGTGGTCTGACCAACGCGAGTAAGCGTGTATATTTTTTATGTGTTTGCAAACCGCGTTCCATCTGCTTGTACCTGGCCCCGCGTAAACAGGAAACCCGCAGAACGCCTCTACCTTTTTCCAATACAACCAAACATTTACTAATTAGCATTACATTTGATTCTCATCAATTACAAAGGATCTCGCCCCCTCCCTTGCGTCAAATTTACAAACCGGTGAGCACGCGTCTGCTATTAACACCCGGAGTTTAACTCGGTCACGAACAATGAGATGCTGCGCGGTCTTCGCGCTTTCTTACTTTGTGCAAGGTGAGCGACCCGAATTTCGAGAAGAGAAGAGCTTGGGCAGCTAGTTTAGAGGGAATGTTGATCGTTAATTAACTGAAGGGATTTGGTGGAATAAATAAGTGGATTCTAATACCGGAGGGCATGCAGTTAAGTTGAAATGGTGTAGTTTCGAAGGAGATGTGAAGGGCAGATAATGGTGGTGCCTGGAATACGCTGGGGAGGTGATGGAGGCAGACAGTTTGGGGATTTTTATAATACGTTCAGATAGGCGCATTGACGCGAGGAAAGTGGACGTTGTGTCGATAGAAGAGATTAGATGGCCACTTGGTTATTAATTTAATTGGTTCAGCACAAAAGGGCCCGTTACTTTGCTGTACTGTTCTATATTCTATGTCGATATTTTTGTTTAACCACCGATACCGAAATCGGAGAAAGTAGAAGTTAGAATTAGGAAGTTAGATTACGTTGGAGAGAAGGTGCGGTAAATTAATTCCCACCCCACCAGGGAATGAAGTAACTGGAAGGATTTCTAATGGAGTTTTAAGAAGGGGATTTAGATACAATTATGAGAGTAGAGCAGCCGGTAAAACAATTAACTGTAGAGACTGAGCATGCTGCTTTTTCTGTGTTCCAAAGTCTCAATTCGTAAAAAGATGGCGCGAGGTTGAAGTCGCTGTGAGAAGACCACTCTGTGATCAAATCTTCCTTCTCTCAGTTTCTGTGTCTCAGGCCGCCTTGTTCCAGTCTCCGCCGATTCAGACCATCCCTGTCGGAGGTCGGGCCATCCTGAATTGTAGCCGGGACCCCGTTGCGTTTTCTTCTATAAACTGGTATAAACGGAGCGACCAAAGGCATCTGCAGTTCGTGTGCAGGGTGGGCAAATACGTGAAAGCGCAGGGGAGGTTCTTGGGGAAAGTGGACGATAAATCGGCCACTTACTCCTTGGAGATTGAAAACGTCCAGCGAAATGATTCCGGGATCTACTTCTGCGCACACCAGCTCTATGGCGAGTTCGGCAATGGATCCAATCTAGTGGTCACAGGTAACCCGCAGAAACAAGTTCAGCATTTCTGCTGATCCCGGTACCCTTTTTAAAAGTCCATGACCCTACTGGGCACAGGAGCTGAAAGCAGCTCGCCAGAGTCCTCTGTCATGGGCCACTTTCAAATTGTCCCAGAGTGTAGCCCATTTCCGGAGGTCCCTCTTCTCCCGGGGAAATTCTGTTTGCATTACGGTAGCACTGAAGTTTTACGGGATGGGGTTACGAACACCATGCCCAACCCTACTCCTTTCGTGGCCGGGTTTAGGACTGTATATGGTGGCGTTTTGCCATATAGTGTACGTAGAGGGTATAATTGAGACGGGAATTTGACGGGAATTTGTGATGCTGTTGGAAGTGCGGAGATTAGGTTTGAGCAACGGAGCGACTGATGAGGTTAATTCAGTTTAATTTAGAGATACAGCACGGCATCAGTCTCTTTCAATTACGAGTTAATTTTCATGTCTTTAGAATGTGGGAGGAAATCGGAACACTCGGAAACAATCTATGCGTTTCGTACTAACCCCTTACAGGTATCGACACAGATTGAAACATAGTCTTACAGTTTGCTCAGTAAAGCGTTTCCATAACCGCTACGCTGCCGTGCCAACCGTAAAGGTGGTCAGAACAATTGCAGATGAAGTTTAAATCTGGGAAATTTGAGGTGAAGTGTTTTGGAAGCTCGGCAACAGATATAATGAACAGCAGTAGCAAAGGAGACTTGGAGACAAGGTGGTGAAGCAAACATGCCAAATACTTGTCTTCAGTTGCCGCGGAATAGAATCTAAGGGCAAGGAAATGGGTATATTCAAACTGTATAACACATTAATCAAACCAAAATTGGAGTCGTCTGTTAAAATTGGAGCCAGGGCGTTAATTGGATCAAGGGCACGATTGCGCTGGAGAGGATTCAACAGTTTTGCGTCCTCGAAGTTCTCCAATATTTAATGCTCATCATAAAAGGCTCAGGTCGGATCAAAGTGAATGAACTTTGTGATAAGATCATAAATTATCTCAGCAGTTTCATGGCAGATGTATTTTCCCTCTCGATCCCATTCTCCTGCTTCTCCACGTAACCTTTGACACTCTTACTAATTAAGATCCTATCAACCTCGGCTTTAAACATTGGACTGCATAGCCCCCTGCAGCAATGAATTCAACAGATGCACCACCTTCTGGCTCGTCAGTTTGAAAAAGTGTCAGCTGGGGAGCGGTTTTGAAAAAGTAGTCGTGACTCCACATATTTCAAGTGGTTATGGAAAATAAAAGTTCGCATGAACCAGAAATAAACCTCTTAGAATGTGCAAATCCATGTTCGTTAATATTAGACAGGAGCAGGATAGAGTTCAATGGGAACAGCCCCTTGCCGGTAAGCCCCTATGTGTATAGAAGAAATAGGAAGAACTCAGGGCCAACATGCTCTTGTAAGGGTAAAAGGAAGATGTCATAATCTCAGAGAACTATGTGCGATAAGGTATTTGAGGATGGACAAAGGTTAAAAAAATGAAACGCATGTTATGTATAGAAAGTTAAAGACTATCGAAGCCCTTCCTGGTATCAAAAAGGAAGGCGATGCTTAAAAGGCAGATTAATTAAAGTCACAAAATATCAATGGCAAGCAGATAAGAGTTTATCTGCAAGCCACCTAAAAGTGTATTAAGGGCGAAAGATCATCCAAGGAAATATTAGAGCCCATTACCAGCAACGGACGAATCTGTCTTTGGATGCAGAAGGTATTGGAATGGTCCTATACGAGTATGCTCCATCAGAATTCACAAAGGTAGCACACCTTGTAGATGGAGGCTTCAGTGAAGAGAAAGGTGAATTTTTGGTGTAACTCTCAATAAATGAAGAACAAGTGTTTGAAGCCATAGCGGCTTTAAAAGACAAAAATCACCGGATGTATCCTAAGCATTTGTGGCAAGCAAAGTGTGAGATTGCTGGGTCTTTAAGTGAGGTATTGTAAATTTACGCGCGGTACATGTGAGGCTCCTGGAAGGTAGCAGTTGGAGTACCAGGGAAAAGACTGGCAGAAATAGACCTATGAGTGGTAGGGATCTTAAAAGACTGAACTTCCAGGAACAGGATTA
Organism: Hemitrygon akajei; assembly: GCF_048418815.1. Taxonomy (NCBI): domain Eukaryota; kingdom Metazoa; phylum Chordata; class Chondrichthyes; order Myliobatiformes; family Dasyatidae; genus Hemitrygon; species Hemitrygon akajei. The sequence goes on along the minus strand of NC_133134.1, from coordinate 99,199,707 downwards.
ATAATAACTTGGAGTGTCAAGGTCTAATCAAAGACAGTCAAGCTGGCTGTGTGAATAGCTGATCGTGTCTGAGAAATCTGAATCGAAATTCTTGAAGAGGTAGCCAAGTCTATGATATAGACATGGCTATCAATGTATGTTTTACATGCACTTCAGTGAAGCCTCTGACAAGGTCCAACATAGACATGGACCAGGGCAATTTGGCAAACGATTCCACATTAGACTGGCAACAAGGGCAAGAGAAGGCTGGATGCCTGTTACTAACGGTGTTCTCCAAGAATAGATGGTGGAACCTTGGCTCTTTGAAATATTCTTGAATAGTTTAGATTCTGATTCCAGAAGCAAGATCAGTAAATTTGTGGAGAATACAAAGAAGGGCGAAATAGTGGATAGTACCGATAATGTGAAAGTTAGTCTTTGTCCAAGGGGTGATACTGAAGTGTTGATGAAATGTATTATAAATGTTAACCTGGAACAGCGCGAGTGGATGTGTTTTGGGAGGATTAATGAGGAAAGTACATGAGAAACATAGAGGCTGAGGGAGAGAAAGACCTTGGATTACAAATCCAGTGATCATTCAAGGTGGCATCTCACGTACATACTGTGATTATGAAGGTAAATGGATATTGGCCTTTCATTAGTCAGGTTATTGAATTGAGAGACAGGGAGTTTATAGACACGAAGTAAACAGCGTGAGGCCCTTCCACACATTTGAGGTAGACAAACAAAAGAGCAGAGATTTATTATAAGGTAGAAGATTTTCGTGGGCAGCTGAAGAGGATCAGCCATCATAGAATGGTTGCAGTAGAGTTGCCGACAGCATCTAAGAGGTGTCTAGATGTGTTCATTGATTACTTAGAGAGAAGGATCTTTGCTAAGTGTAGGAAGATGGGATTAATGTTGATTGGTGCCCACTGGTCGAGATGATGATCCATATTGTCTGCTTCCCCGAGTGTGTCTCTATCACAACCATTTCGTTTCGTTTGCGAGGAGCGGCTATAACGTTGCTTTGTTTTCCTTGGGGCGGAGAGGGTAAGATAATAGAAGTGTGAAACATTAGCTGAGCCTAATCCCGGGACAATATACAATGACCAATTAACCTACTGACCGGTACGATTTTCGACTGAGCCAGGAAACCGGAGCATCCGGAGGAAACCTACCCTCACCACGAGGAACTTGCGTTTCAGGGCGACAAACTCCTTACAATGGAAGCCGGGGTTGAACTCCAAACTCTGCCTCGATGTATAATAGCGTTTCGCTAAACGCTCTGCTGCCGAGGCGCTGGTAAATGTACCGATAAGCCTATATAGAGGAGGGGTAGTAAATTTAGAGAAGGCTTGAAGAAGGATGTTTCTCTCCGAGGGGCGTTGGGATCTCACTCCCTGAAGGGGTAGCGATGCAGCTACTCGTTCAGTTTTGGAGACGAACTATCACAGACAGAGGGCCTTATAAACTAGGATTAGCACAGATATTTACTTGACCGCCACCCCGGGGAAAATGGCCAGAATAGCCTGTTTTTGAAACGGTGATTAAAATTGGCCATCCAATTAATGCAGTGTTGTTGTGTTTTCCGCATTCAGCACAGCCTCTCACCATATTCTTGTTAGCGCCGCAAGTGGATCAAATTGCCCAAATGCAACTGGTGACATTGATGTGTTTGGTGAGAGGCGTGTCTTCCCATTCGCTGAGCATCCGCTGGAACATATCGGGAAATACCACAGAAGGTCGCGTTGATCCGCCGATATTTGATCCGGACGGAGGCTACAGCGTTAGAAGCCGGTTCCAGATCCCGGTGGAAAGTTGGCGTAGCGGCGCTGTCTGCAGTTGTGCCACTGGACAGCTGGTCAGTGACAGTGTCTCCGCTCAGAAAGGTATCGTAGAAACTAGCGATTCCCATTAGCTTTATGACGCGAGGCCATTCGGCTCTTTGTGTTTATGCCTAGCATCGAGTTATCCCGCTCTCCAGCGCTCTCCCCAACGGCTCTACTGCCGCATTCAAACACTTGTGTTAATGTGAGCAGAGTTTCTCTCCCCTCGCCACCGATCCGGGAAACTTTCACCTCTCCTAGTGAATACCTTTCCCTCATTTCCTTTATCATCACTCAAAATTAACTTTTAATGGGCACCTCTTGGTTTGCCCATCTGCTGAGGGAAATGGTCAGAATCAGAATCAGATTTATTATCATTGATTTTATTCATAATAATTCATTTCTGTTTCGTCAAACTACAAAGTACATTTATTATCAAAGTAAGTATATGTCACGATATATCGCATTGAGATCGCAGACATTCACAGCAGAACAACAAATAAATACAGCAGAATTTGTGAAAAGCTATGAATAACGAAGACTGACAAACAACCGATGTAAAAAAGAAGTCAAATCGCACAGATAATAAATGTTAATAAATAATAACGAGTTGTAGAGTCCTTGAAAATACTCATCTCCCGACGCACGACTGCGATAATTGTTGGATAGATGAGCTTTACTTGTCAAGTGTACATAGAAAAATACAGTGAGCTGCGTCTTTTGCGTCAAATCAAATCAGCGAAGGTGTGCTGGGGCAGCCCGTAAGTCCCGCCATGATTCCGGCGGCAGCATACCATGCCTGTAACTGACTAACACAAACCCAATGTCCTCGGAATGTAAGAGCAAACCGGAGCACACAGAGGCAACCCACGGGGTTACCGGGAGAATCTCTTTACAGACAGCAGCAGGAATCGAGCCACGATCTTTCAGCCGGCATTGTAATTTGTTTCGCTAACCGATACGTTACCACACGGCCCTATAAGTTTCCCCATAGTCACCTCAGAATTTATTTCATGGGGGAAACGGGTTACAAAACATTTAACTCAGCACAAGACATAAGTAGTTGAGTCCCGAAAATGACCTATTCACCGCCGACTCTGTCGATTAACCATTCCCCTCTCCAGGCCAATATATCGCTTCCCAGCGTCGGGCGCACTTAGCTGTGACAGATCGAACACCTCTGAACATGCGCGACCCTACAGTTTCCAGTTCGCCTTTACCTATCATATTTGCTATAATCTCAGAAGTTAGTAAATTTCAAACTCAAATCTCTCTGGCCCCGATGTATATTTCTATGCGCCCTTTGAACAGAGTTCTTACAGGATTTAGATAGATACATGGATAAAAGGAAAATGGAGGATAATGTAGAAGGTAAGGAATAGACTGATCTTTGAGTGAAAAGGTTGGCACAACATCATTATGCTTGTACTGTGCTGTACGGGTTTCCGTTCTCTGATCTATTCATCTCAAAAGCTAGTCGTGATGGCTCTTACAGCTTGTTATTCACCTTCACTGCGCTTTCTTTGTAACTGCAATACATCATTCCCCAGTTTCTCCTTTTGTGCTACTCTGTGTTTTATGTGCGATATGATCTGTGTGGATGGCAAACTTTTCACAGCATCTCGGTTTATGTAATGACAATAAACCTGATACTAATTGCTATAATCTTCCAAGATTTATTACATTCCAAATTAGACCCAGATACAAAGCTTGCAAAGGAAAATGACCAATCAGATCATTTTCTATGACATTCCCTCAGGCTCTTACCGTCCTTAATCTCGTGTTTGTTATTGGCCGAGTCAGGACTTGAGACACACTGTCCCTCATGTCTGACCTTTCTATCCTTTTTAACCTTGCCGCATAGAAAGGGAAATCATACTTGCTTTGAGTCTTTGTTACCACATAGTTACCAGCGACGCCTTCCTAACTGTGAGGCAGCGGGATTATCTGGTGGAATGCCACATGATCACGCGGAAACGTGCACACTTCACAGAGGGGACATTCTAGAGCTGGATAGAAATCGTGCCCTTAGAGTAACAAGCTACCTTTACAATAGAATAGAGCGAACATATCCGAGACAGAGCGACAAACAGCGAATGACGTTGGCCAGCAAGCGAAGGGTAATCAGAGACCACCCTCCCCAACCTTGAAAGAAGTGTTGCAGTAAGGACCGTTAACGTTATTGGTATTAACCCAGTATCAGACTAGAGCAGAAGTTGAAAAGCATGTAAATGCCACCTGAAGCCCAAGTACCAGTATGGGGTTGTTGGGCCGAAAGGCCAGTTCCTGTGACGAGTAGAGAGCCATTTGGATAGACTGTTGTAGAGATCTAAGGCCAGTATTTTCAGAAGGAATGAGAGATTAGAGCACAAGACCACAAGACGTTGTATTATTCAGCTCATCGTGTCTGCTCCGCTATTCCATCGTCGCTGCTTCAATATCGCCCTCAAACCTATTCTGCTGACTTTCCCAAAACCTCTGACGGTCTTGCTAATCGAGAAACCATCAACCTCCTCTTTAAGTATGTCAATTGTAATCTCAGCTAGCTCCACCATGGCCTACAGTATCCTTAGTATCCAGGACACTTGCAAAACGCCATGCTTCAAAAAGGGGCATCTATCATTATGGACCCCATCACCCAGGCCATGCCCTCTGCGCATTGCTTCTCTCAAGATGGAACTATAAGAGTCTGAAAAGTTTTAGGATGAGCTTCTTCCCGTCCGCCATCAGATATTCGAATGGACAATTAACCCATGAATACTACCTCACGATATTCCCTCTCTTTTTGCACTACTTATTTAATTTGCAGACGGACAGGCAGCCGGTCACATACATATACTTCCTATTGTAATTTATAGTTTTGATTATTGCGCATTGCAATATACTGCCGCAGCAACACAGCAAGTCTCACGACAAATGCCTGATTCTGATTCTGACAATACCTTGAATTTATGTTCGATCTGTTGAGTAATTAGAACACACAGGCCAACAAATGCAGATTGGAACTAACGGTAAATTATTTTCAATTGAAAGTTGATTCTATGTCCTTCAGACAGACTGCAGCTCCAACTCTGTCATGTGCTTTCAATTGGTCTGGCGGCGACCCTCGTGTTCCTTGCTGTAGGGGCGACCACTGTGGCTATTAGAAAGTATCGGAAGGAACGCAAACCAGGTAACGTGTTGGCCTGAACCCAATCATGACCTGAACTTCTCGCTAAACGGAAGTTCTCCCTTCGAAAAAAAAGCTCATTTTAAAACATTTCTTTCAATCAGCAAAAGGAGAAACGGCAGGCAAAAACACCACCACCCGGCGAAAGGATCGAGAACGTGATGTAAGTGCACACAATTTCAAGTACACCTGTAAACCTGCTCGTTAATGCGATACCCTGGCGTTTTCTGGCACACTATTCTGTAGAGCTTACTGAGGCTGATTTAAAAAAAAACAATCAACAGTGGCAGTGATGTGGACGAAACCGACTTGTTAATGAGAGAGGTTAGAGGAGAATGGGCAGACTGGTTCAAGCTGATAGAAAGGCGAATCATCACGTGTTACGACAATTGTGTCCGAAGAGCATCCCTGAGCGCACAATGCGTCGAAACTTGAAGTGAATGGGCTACAACAGTAGAATACCACACTGGGTTCCACACCTGTACCCAATGATACCATTTACAAGCAGGTAATTGCTTTGCGCTTAGAATAGTACAACACGAGAACAGGTCTTTCAGCCTACGATGTTCCATTGAGCTAATTGAATTAGTAATCAAATACGCAACTACACTAAATACTTCCGCTTGAAGAATATCCATATTCTTCAATTTCCAGCACATCGATGTTCCTATCGTAAAGTCTCTAGAAAGACTCTATCGCATTTTCCTCCACCAACACCTTGGGCAGCGAATTCCGGGCTCCTCTCAATCCCTGTGTTAAAAAATAGACCCGCACATCTCCTTTGAACTTAACCCAGTTTATCTTAAACGAATGCCCACGTTTCAACAATGTGGAAAAGCGATACTGGCTACCTTTTCTATCTGTGTCTCTCACAGTATGTAAATCTCTGACAAATAGCCCCTCAGTCTCAGAAGTTCCAGAGATAACAAGTTTGCTCAAGTTCAACTTCAGTTTCTTGTCATTCAGCCGTACACATGTTTATCGCCAAACGAAACAATGTTCCTCCGGACCAAGTTGCACAACGCAGTACATACAAATTACACACAACACATTTAGTAATATAGCCATAATAACCAGAACAATGTTAACAAATAATCTAAAGCATACGGCACAAGTCAAAGGTAAACAGTATAACGCCAATGACACTTCATCCGTGCTGAGTCATGGGTGGTGGCAGGGAGTTTAGTAGTCTCATGGCCTGTGGGATGAAGCTGTTTCCCACCCTAAAAGTTCCTGTTTTTATACTCCGGTACCGCCTGCCTGATGGTAGGAGATAAGAAAGATTGCTTGAAGAATGGGAGGGATTATTGACATTGTAAGAATTCGTATGCAGGGCCAAACTCTCCTTACAGCAGATGCTCTCCATTCCAGACAGCAACCCAACAAACTTCTTCTGCACTTCTTCCAAAGTTTCAACATCCATCCAATAATGAATTCGATCAAAATGGAATTCAGAGATATATGAACTCAAATCCAAAATCCCTCTATTTGTCACTGGTGTTAAGGGTCTTATCATTAATAGTGTACCAAGCCTTTATAATGCAACATTTCTCACTTGGTGTGATTAAACTCTGTCATTCGCCCGTATCTGCAACTGATCTGTATCCGTTGGTTGCTTTTACACTGTCCATAACTTTGGTATCAACTGCAAACTTACTAATCCACCAATTTACATTTTCATTCAGGTCATTTATATACATCACGTATCTCAGAGGTCCCAATACAGATCCATGCGGAACACAGTCCCTCCAGCTGGAATAAGCCCCTTCGACATGTACCCTCTGTCTTCTATGGGCAAGCCTGTTCTGAATCCAAATCATAGAACCCATATAATATTAATCATCGATTGAGCCTCCTATATGGAACCTTCTCAAACGCCTTACAATATTCTATGTAGACAACATCCACAGCTCTGTCTACAAGACATCACCATCGTCACTTCTTCTAAAATCTTAATCAAATTAGGAAGACATCACTTGCCCCGCATATAGACAGGTGTTCCAAACACTCATAAATCCGATCGTTAAGAATTATTTCCAGTAACGTCCCTACCACTGACGGGAATCTCACTGGTCTAAAATTCTCAAGATAATCCCTGTTTCCTTTCAAAAATACTGGAACATTAGCTACTTACTAGTTCTCAGAGACCTCGCCTGTGGCTAGAGGCCACTGCGATATTGGTCCTCATCTGTTGCCCCTGTCAATCCCACAAGAACATCCACTTAATGTTCCTTAAAAGACCCAGTACTGCCTCATTCTTTATCTCATAATGCACAAGCAAATTCGTACCCTCCTCACTGATCTCGCCACCTTCCACATATTTGTCCTTGGTAAATATTGATGTTAAGCACTCGACTACATTTTTCACTTCCATGAACATGTTCCCTAATTTATCATTCAGTTGTCCTACCCGCTGCTAATTATCATCTTGCTCTTGATGTATGAATAGAAAGTCCTGGGATTCTCTTTCATCCTACTTGCCAATGACTTTTCATGGTCCTTTCTGGCCTTCCTAACCGCTTCGAAATAGTTTCTAGCTTCTTTGTAATTCTTAAGGGCTCTGTTTGATTTTTTAGCTTTGCAAACATTTTTATTTTTTTTACCAAAAGATTGCATTTCCTTCTGGACCGGATACGCTGTCTGTCTCGATACTTGCGCAAAAACAGCTGTTCCCAATTGACGCTGTCCAGTTTCTGTCTAATATTCACTAATTTATCCTGTTCGAATGTAATGGTATTTATAATATTCTTATGTACGGCTATCTGAAAAAAACTATGTTGTGATCACTGTTCCCTAAATTTTCTCCCAGTAAAAGTCAGTCGCTTGGTCAGGCTGATTATCAAACTCCAGTTCAATTTTGCCCCATCCTCTTGACGGAACATCTGCAGATTGATATAGAAACTATTTAGGATTCGGCAAACAAATGTTGAACTGTATAAATCTCTTGCGTTAAGAAGATCCCACTCTGTTAGGAAAGTTGAAGTCACCCACAACAACCATGTTGTTTTTATACCTTAGTGTAGGATTCATTGTTCAAAAACACATTCCAGATACGACAATAGACTGAACCTAACATCAAACTATAAGTTCATGTGACCGTAGCTGGTCCCTCCCGGTTGGCGGGGTGTCTTTAAACGAGGAGCGGTCGGGTGTCCAGCTCCGCAGCAGCGAACATTGACAATGTTGGCGTTAGTCCGCAACAACAGAGAGCAGAGATCTTGAGAAGTGATATTGCGGAAGAAGAGAGAGAATACAACAGGGAATGGAATTGGAGAGGGAATTTGAGGAGATTTCAATTGCAGGGAAACAGCTTAACAGAGTTACAGATCGGCGAGCAGATAGAGGGTGGATTGTGCTGCATTGATAAAGGGGTTTAGGATTTGGACGAATTACGCAGATCGAAGACGGTTTAAGGGTTAGATAGGTTACACAGATAGACGGTTTCGGGGCTGGAGGGGGTCACACGGAGTGGTATACCGGCGGGAGGTGTTACGCAAATAGGCTGCTGTGTAGGTGCTTAAGCAGTGCAGAGACTGAAGGGATTTACATATAGTAGATAGGGAAGGACATTGGTGCTGGTGGCATTAGATGAGAAGGGAGACATGGAAGATGTAAGGCCGGAAGACGCTGCATTTAAAGGACAACAGGACGTTCATTGGCTGTAGGATATTATGGATTTATTAGGTCTAGAGCTGGACAAGTTTACACAGAGCACGGACTGAAGAATAATATTGAAATCGGAAGGACATCACAGGGGCAGGTTCAGGGATTGGACGAGTGTCCTGCGTTTTGTTGGTTGGCTATAATCAGGGAAATTAAAGGTGAATGAAACTTTGCTCCATAATATCACATCCCTTTGATTTGGAATTAACGCGTGATTAAATTTCCTCATACACACAACCTGGCGAGGAATGGTGCAGGGTGGGGAGTGATACAGTAACCAATCTCATGCCATTCCCTTACAGATCTACGCCCAGCTGGCGATTGATACTAAGTGATCTGGAAAGGCAGAGTGAATATTATCCTCCGTGAACAACGACAGATTTAGACCTTGTTTCGTGTGTGCGGAGCAAGAACAGCAACGGAGTAGTATGATTAAATGTTTTGAAGTGTTAGTAACGGCACAAGCTGAGTAACTTACAGTGCGGGAGAGACAAACCGGACCCGCCGAGACGAAAACGTGCACACTCGAAAGAAAGCAGGAGGTCCAATTGATTCACGGCGCCATCGATTGGCCGCATGAGCACTTGTTATATTCCCGGATCTCTCCATCCAAAGCCTCACTGATAGCTCCCTCAGTGTCAGACCAATCGGTAATAATGAACAGCGGTTAATCTGTACTCCCTTCCCTGATTATGTACAGCTTGCTACGATTAAAACTGACCCTTGTCTTAACTACTGCTTTAATAAATTAAAATTTGGCATGAAATTTAGATTGTTTTTCTTGGTCATCTAAACGCCGAATTGGTGGTGAGCCGCTAGTATGTAATAGTTCAAAGGTTGATTGCGCAATCTCCGCTGGAGTTTGGGATCCCGAATTCTCGCTCCAGGTCATGAGACGTTCTCACTAAAGGTACAGAAAGAAATCCTTACTGACAGGAGGTCAATAAGATTAGAGAGTTAAATGCGTGGCTCAAGCATTGGCGTGGGAGAAGTAGGTTTTAATTCATGGAAAATTGGCACCACTAATTGGGGAGGAATCCGACGGGCTCCACATGAACTGTGATGGGACATGAATTCTTAGCGAAACGCATAACTAGCGCTTTGGACAGGGCTTGAAACAAATACTAGGGGTGGGTTCGACAGATTGGAGAAGTATGGATAAAGTAAAAATGAAAGATTTGGATAAAGCAAAAGCGAAAAACAAAAAAGAGAAAAGTAGTAGTGGAGTGAAGAAAACTCAAGTGGAAAAGAGTAAAAGATTACAAGATTTTAAAAGCACAATGAATGTAAAGGCACTTTATTTGAATGCCGATAGTATTCGTAACAAGATCAGTAAACTTGTAGTCCAAATCAGTATGATTTAGAGGCCATCACAGAAACGTAGTTGCAAGCTGGAGAAGATAGGGAAATAAATATCCACGGAAATCAGGTAATACAGAAGGATTGGCAGGAAGGTAAGGGAGATGGGGTAGCGTTTTTAATTAGAGATGAGATCAGGGTGATAGTGAGAGACGATATAAGAGCTAAGGAACAGAATATTGAATCCATTTGGGCAGAGATTCGGAACAGTAGTGGAAAAAATAGTCTCTGGTGGGAGTTGTCTATCGGCCGCTGAATAATAACATTACAGTGGCACAGGCAATAAACAAAGAAATATCTGAGGCATGTAAGAATGGAACCGCAGTTATAATGGGGAACTTTTAACTTGCACATAGATTGGGTGAAATAAGCTGCTAGACGATGTCTTGAGGAGAACTTCGTAGAGTGACACGTGACAGCTTTCTTGAACAGCAAGTTACCGAACCTACAAGGGAACGTCCTATCTTACATCCGGTTCTGTGCAAGGAGCCAGGTAAAACTAGTGATCCTGTAGTTAAGGATCCTCTTGGAAAGACTGATCACAGTATGATTGTGTTTGTCATAGAAATGGAGAGTGCAATAGTTTGATCTACAACCAGTGCATTATGCCTAAACAAAGGAGACTACAATGGAATGAGGGAGTGTTTGGTTGGTATAGACTGGGAACACAGGCTATATGGTTAGACGGTTCAGGAACGGTGGAAGATCTTCCAACTAAGTTTTCACGGCACTCTACAAATGTATATTCCAGTTAAAGACAAGGAAAGTAAGGACGGGGAGAGTCTTGAATGAGTAAGAAAATAAAACAAGGCATTAGACTAAATATTCGTGTGTACAACGTCGCCTAGAGTAGTGGGAAACAGGAAAATAGGAAAAACTTTAACTTTAGGGAAAACAGCAAAGAATCACTAAGCAAGCAATAAAGGAAGGGAAACATACAATGAAAATAAAACCACACAAAATATAAACCGGATCGCGAAACTTTTATAATTATACAAACCGGAAAAGGATGGCTAAGGTGAACGTGGTTCCCTTGGGAGACGAGAAGGGGAAATTGATATTGGGTAATGACGAAATGACTGAGATTTTGAAAGACTATTTTGTTTCAGTTTTTACGGTGGACGTGTCATGAGGGGCCGGATGGACCCAAACGCAGGACGCAGGCACTGAAGTACTAGGGGGAGGACAGGATGGGGATGCCATGGTACTTACGGGTAGCTGGGGTTCAGGCAGACAGAGTTCAGGCTGGCGGAGCAGAGCGGCTCCCGAAGTTCAGGCAGGCAGATGGAGCGGTTCCCGAAGTTCAGGCAGGCGGAGCAGAGCGGCTCCCGAAGTTCAGGCAGGCGGAGCGGAGCGGCTCCCGAAGTTCAGGCAGGCGGAGCGGAGCGGCTCCCGAAGTTCAGGCAGGAGGGTGTGGAGCGGCTCCCGAAGTTCAGGCAGGCGGAGCAGAGCGGCACCCGAAGTCCAGGCAGGCGAAACGGAGCGGCTCCCGATGTTCAGGTAGGCGGAGCGGAGCAGCTCCCGATGTTCGAAGTCCGGTAGGCAGGCTCACGGGATGCAGGCAGGCAAGCAGACAGGTCCCCGGGTTCAGGCAGCCAGTTCCTCGGGGTTCAAGCAGGCTGTCAGACAGGTCCCCGAGGTTCAGGCAGGCAGGTAGATAGGTCCCCGAGGTTCAGGCATGCAGACAGACAGATCCAGGTGGCGATAGGTTAGAGGAGAGCCCTCCCTGGGCGGGCCACATGTATCACGGGTAGGGGCGCCTCCCAGGCGGAAACACCGGAGGCCTGGGCATGACGCAGACCCCTAGGCGGTTGCGGGCACTATCCCAGAGTTCGGGCGGATGAGAAGGAGGGGGCAGAACCCCCGCCGGGCCACGGCCCATCGGTCGGAGCCGCTCGACGGAGGCAAGGGACAAGAATAGGCAGAACCCCCGCCGGGCCACGGCCCGTCGGCCGGAGCCGCCCGACGGAGGCAAGGGATAGGAACAGGCAGAACCATTGCCCGGCCGAGGCAGGTCGGCTAGACGTGCCCGAGAGAGGCAAGGGATAGGAGCAGGCATAACCACTGCCGGGCCGAGGCAGGTTGGCCAGACGTGCCCGACAGGGGCAAGGGGTAGGAACGGGCATAGGTCAAGGTCGACCAACACAACAGCCATGACAACGGGAAATTCGGAAACGGCCGGCAGACAGCGCGACCGCGCGAAAAACAAAACCGAGTGGAGAAGCGGGACTAGCGCATGGGAAGAAAGGTGGGAGAGGGGACCAACCTGGTAATACTGGTACGGGCAGAGAATCATGATGAAGAATAGGTCTGAGCCCGGGCAGGGTAACAGAATGCAGGGACGAGTTCGGAGCCGGCGGAGAAACAGGAAACAGAACAAAACGACCACCCGTCTGGTCGCAGTCCCCAGGCCCCTTATAAACACCTGCAGTTCAATGAGTTACAGGTGTGTCTCCTTGAACCAGGAGGGTCCTAACTAGATCACGGGTGACGGGAGGGACAACTGCAGGACCCTGAGTCCGGAGCCCCCGGTCCGGATCAAAACCCGGAACGCGGTTCCGGATCGGACCCTGACAGGACGACATGTCTAACATGCCAAGAGAGATGATATGGATGCGATGGGTGTGAGGACCTCGATACAATGACTATCACGAAAGAGGTAGTGCAGAGCAAACTTGCGGGTCTAAACATAGACAAGTTCCCTGGTTCTGATGGAATGCATCTCAGGATACTGATTGAAATGGCAGGGGTTATAGTTGAAGGCTTGGTCATATGTTTAGCAAAATTTTCTGGACTCTGGCAGGTCCCGACGGATTTGACGAAGGCGAATATCACTCCACCATTCAAAGGGAATGTAGGCAAAAGGTAGGTAACTATAGGGCTGTTAGTTTAACATCTGTAATTGAGAAAACGCTTGAAGCTATCGTTAAAGAAGAAATAACGACGCATCTGGAAAGACGCAATATGGATTTAGCAAAGGCAGGTCCTGTTTGACAAATTTACTGGAGATCTTTGAGGATATAACAAGCGCAGTGGATAAAGCGGAACACCTGTACGTTATTTACTTGAATTTCCAGATGACTTTAGATAAGGTGCCACATCAAAGAGATGCATCAAATAAGAATGCATAGACTTCGGTGTAATGCATTAGCATGGATAGAGGATTTCTAAGCCAATAGAATATAAAGATTTGTGATACATGTGTGTTTCTCTGGTTGACAATCAGTGGTGAGTGGTGTGCCGCAGGGGTCGGTGCTGGGCCTGTAGCTGTTCACGATATACATTAATGATCTGGAAGAGGGGACCGAGTGTTTTGAATCTAAGTTTGCTGAAGACACTATATGGATTGGAAAAGCAAATTGTGCATAGTTAACGGAGAGTCTGCAGAGAGATATAGATAGGTTAAGTGAGTGGGAAAAGGTATGGTGGATGGAGAACAATGTTGGTAAATGTGAGGTTATATACTTTAGAAGGAATAATGGAAGATCAGATTGCTATTTAAACGGTTAAAAGATTGCAGCGTGATGCTGTGCAGCAGAACTTAGGAGTGCTTATGCATGAATTGCAAAAGGCTGGTTGCAGGTGCATCAGGTTACCAAAAAGTCAAACGGACTGGAGGTCATTGCTAAAGCTATTGAATTTAAGAGTAGGGAGGATATGCTTCAGCTGTATAGGGTACTGGTGAGGATGCATCTAGAGTATTGTGTACAGTTCTGGTCTTTCTTGAGGAAGAATGTAAAGGCTCTGAAGGCTGTGCAGAAGATGTTCACCAGGTAGATTTCAGAGATGTGGGGGTTAGATTTTGAGGAGAGATTGAATCGCCAGGGAATGTACTTGCTGGAATTTAGAAGAATAAGAAGAAATCATGTAGAGACATATCGAATTATGAATGGAATAGATAAGATTGAGGCAGGAAAGTTATTTCCACTGGAAAGTCTGACTAGAGCTAAAGGACATAGCCTCAAGATTCGGGGGAGTAAATTTAGGATGGATATAAGGAGGAACTACTTTTCCCAGAGTGGTGGATCTGTGGAATTCTCTGCACATTGAAGCAGTGGAGGCTACCTCAGTAAGTATATTTAAGACAAGGTTGGATAGATTTTTGCATAGTAGGAGAATTAAGGGTTATGGAGGAAAGGCAGGACTGTAGAGATGAGTGCGTGGTCAGATCTGCCATGATCTTATTGAATGGCAGAGCAGGCTCGACAGGCCAAATGGCCTAGTCCTGCTCCTATTTCATATGTTCTTTAACATGGCACCTAAATTCCTGAACTGTCTGCGCAGAACTAACGAATCCCCTGTTGCCAGATCGTGCTTCTTCCTCCCTTCCCTTCTGAGTCACAGAGACAGAGCCAGTGCCAGAGACCCGACCACAGTAACTTTCTTCTGTTCGCAGTACTCGAAGTGCAGTGCAACCAATATCTTATAAAGCCCCAGATTACGGCCTTGCTCCTATATTCCAGTTTTCGCGAAGTGAATGCTAACATTGCATCTGCCTTCCTTATTAGCGACTCAACCTGCAAATAACCTTCAGGGATTTCTACAGAAGGACTCCCAGGGCTCTTTGCTTCTCTGATTTTTAAATTTTCTTCCTGTTCAGAAAATAAACTACGCCATTATTCTTTCCACCAAATTGTATGATCACACTCTTCCCTGCTCTTCATTCTATCTACAACCTCTTTGTCTATATCCAGTTCTGTCTATGTTCTTCTGCAGACACCATGCTTCCTCAACACTACCCGTACCTGCAATTGTCTTTGTGTTGTCCATAAACCTGGCCACAAAGGAATCAGTTCCGTCCACCAAATCGTTGTCATAGAGTGTCAAAGGAAGCGGTCCCACCACCGGCCTTTGTGGAACACCGCCTGTCTTCAGCAGCTAATCTATCCATGCTAATATCTTTCCTGTAATACCATTGGTCTTATTTAGCAACCTGATGTGCGGCACCTTATCAAAGGATTTATGAAAATCTAAGTAAGTAACACCCACTCACTCTCCTTTGTCTGTCTTGCCTGTTATTTCCTCGAAGATTTCCAACACACTTGCCCGTCAAGATTTCTGCTGAAGGAAACCATGCCGACGTTGGCTTACTGTATCATGTGATTCCAAATACTTTGAAACCTCAGCCTTCGTGATGGATTCCAAAATCTTCCCAACCACTGAAATCAGGCTTAATAGCCTAGAATGTCCTTTCTTCTGCCTCTGAAAGAGTGGACTGACAGTTACAAATTTCCAGTCCCCCGGAACCATTCCTGAATCTAGTGATCCTTGAGAGATCATTTCACAGCTACCTGCAATAAACCCACCGATTATCACATCTGCCTGGCCTATACCTCTGACCACCATGTTACTCGTAAAAATGTCACGCAGTTGTCTCAATTCCTCAGTCTCCACTGAATCTGCTCGAGTTTGAGTCTTTTCGTTGCAGAACTAACACTTTCTCCTTCCTCAAAGGGATTTCCCTGTCTCCACCATCAATACAGCCCTCACCCGCATCACTTCTATTTCTCGCACGTCTACCCTCACCCATCCACCCACCACCCCATTAGTGAAAGGGTTCTTCTTGACTTCACCTACCACCTCACCAGTCGCCGCGTCCAGTATGTAACTCTGAGTAACGTCGGCGATCTCCAACGGGATCCTACCATCATGCACTTCTCCTGCCGCTACTTTCCGGTTTCCGCGGGGATCGCTCCCTACGCGATTGTCTTGTCAATTCCTCCATCCTCACTGATCTCCATCCTGACACTTATCCTTGCAAGCGTAACAAGTGTTATACCTGCTCCTATACATCCACCCTCAGTACCATTCAGGCCCCAAGCAGTCCTTGCAGGTGAGGCGGCACTTCACCTGTGTTCCCGGTTTGGCCTCCTGAATATTGGTGAGACATGACGTAGATTGGGAGATGGCTTCACCGAGCACCTACACTCCACCCGCCAGAAAAAGTGGGATCTCCCGGAGGTCACCCCTTTTAATACTACTTCACATCCAGTTTCTGACATGTGAGTCTATAACCTCTCCTACTATCGCGATGAAGCTACATTCAGGTTGGAGGAGCAACTCCTGATATTCCATCTGTGTAACCTCCAACCCGATGCAATGAACATCGATTTCCTGAACTTTCGGTAATTGCTACCTGCTTTCCTTCACCGTTCCTCATTCTCATTTCCCACTCTCAGCATAACTCCATACGTGCCCATGACCTCCTTCTGTTACTCCTCCCCTTCCCTTTCTTCGTGGCGTTTTGTACCCTCCTATCAGATTACCCCTTTATCTCTTTATCCCTTTCACCGATCGACTTACCAGCTCTCTGCTTCACCTCTCTTCCTCTCCAGGTTCATCTATCACGTAGTAGCTTCTATTTCTTCCT
The DNA here is from genome assembly GCF_048418815.1 of Hemitrygon akajei. Classification (NCBI taxonomy): domain Eukaryota; kingdom Metazoa; phylum Chordata; class Chondrichthyes; order Myliobatiformes; family Dasyatidae; genus Hemitrygon; species Hemitrygon akajei. Next base: position 99,183,338 of record NC_133134.1, on the reverse strand, counting down.
CCTCGAGCCCCACCTCTTACTGTGACGTAATCTTTTTTCTGTAGTCCTGATGAAGGGTCACTGCTCGAAATATCGATTGTTTACTCTTCTCTATTGACTCTGACTGTCTCGCGGAGTTCCAACAGCATTCAGTGAACGTTACTTATTTCATAACGTTTTCAGCTGCCTCATTTACAACCCTGAGGTGTATCATTATGGCCCAGATGACTTAAACTACCCTCAGACCTTTCAGTTCCCAAGCTTCGTAATAGCAACTATACTCATTTCTGACACTCTGAAACATCTGTCCATACCGCTCGTGTTTTCCATAGCGATGACTGTTGGAAAACAGATTAATTTTGTTTGCTGTTTCTTAGTTCCCCCATTGTTACTTATCTAATTTATGTTCTAGCAGTCCGACACTCACACTAGCCTCTCTTTTACACACACACACACACACACACACACACACACACACACACACACACACACACACACACACACACACACACACACACACACACACACACACATATGTGTGTGTAAAAATGGTTTTGGTGTCCTCTTTTACATTATTGGTTAGCTAACCTCATATCCTTAATACTCCAGCTTAAGGAACATGGAACCAGAGACGATGAATGACTCCGCCCACGATTCAAGCAATTAGCCTTTCCGCTGAAGTGACTGAGTTACCTCCCACTTTCCCATAAAATGCCTTTATTCTGGGCGTTCAGTGGAGAGGGTAGAAGGTGGCGTTGACGTGCTCAGTAGTTGTACTGGTCCATGTGGGTCACGAGAGGGAGGTGAAGAGCTAGATTGGGATTTCCGGTTGCCATATTGGGAGATCGATGCACCGGATATCAGCAGTGAACAAAGAATTTTCCAATTACAAACGTAAATAGGCAGTTAACGGAGTGTACTGAATACAGATTACGGAGTCTGAAAATAACATGCAACAAAGTTCTTGCAGAACTAACAACTAGGCTTGCCTTTTTCGCAGTAGGACAACTGGACCAGAAACTTTTTCATTCTGTACAGGAAATTGGACCAGAGCAAGGACTTTGCCTTGCGCCTTCTGCAACAATCATTTAGATCGCGGCTGATTTTGGAGACCGACAGGATATGGGAAAGCACAAAGGCCTGAAAGAAATTACCGATAAAACGAGGGCCGAGGTAGAGACGATATACGTCATAGGAGCCTCGAGTAACGGTGTCGTAAGCGCGACTGGTCAGATTTCATGGAGGAAGCATGTTGGAACTAAACGATGCAACAGGTAAATCAAGGGGAAGTTTCAAAACAACGCTGAAATATTAAAACGGAGAGGGGGTACTGTCGGTCAGGAAAGACAGAACTGGAGAAAGGCGAACAAATTGTGAATTACAGATTTCGCTTCAGTGTTTGCATTACTTCTTTCTCCTCGCTAATGCCGTTGAGAAGACCATAGGTGAGATAAGCCAGTACTCGTCCGGAGGAGAGGGCGATTGGGAGGCCTCTTTCAGCGTCGTTTGACTCCATGATATTATTAGCTGCTGTGGACTCATCCAGCCGAATCATAACTTTCCTCAGATAGTGTGTGATCTGCTGATGCTTCCAACATTTTTAGTGTTATTCTTGATTTTCCAAAATAAAATCTACAGCTCCACGGTTGCATTGAGGTCACGGATTGAATATGCATTGCAGGAATTATTCTGCACATTACCGAACAGATGTTGTCCTCAATCTGGCCCCACATCTCTGATTTAAAATACTTTTATGAGGATGAACAATTGATAGATTCGACAGTAAAAGAGTCAAAAGAGGCTTGTTTCTTCAGCGCATGTATCTCTGGGATGGTGTGGGGGAGTTAGTGAAAAGGTATCGTTCAATGCACGGCCCCAATCTGCTAGTTTCAAATTTAATCGAAAGGTTCTGTAATTTGACTACAGTTAAAAGCTAAAGCGTCGTGTAGACGCTACAGTCACGTCACAAATGTTCTCTAATGATGAAAGGTTGTATTTCAAACATTTTGGGAGACACGTTTCAGTATTTGACCATGTTACGACATTTGATCTTCTAATGACCGTTTGATTTTATATTGTGTCACACAATACAACAACATAACTGGATTATCGTAGGAATAGCTGACGCCTTGGTTGTGGAGAATATAAACGTCCATTCTGAATCTCGCCTCTGTAGACTCTAAATCTATCGGCATCGTTTCAGGCTGAACTAAAAAAAAAGGGAAAATTTAATTGATTTATAAATTGTCAATTTAAACGACACAACTTTTGTTTGTCATCGAGCGGCAAAAGAAACAGAAATTCTCTTGGAATCGACAGATAACTAAAAATCAGTGAATAAGGATCTCAAATCTCTAAGATTAGCATAAAGGAATACTGTCGGTGAAATTTGCAAGAAAGGAAGTGTTAAATTTCTGACTACTTAATCAAAGGTATCAAAGGTTTCAGAGATACATTTAATGTTAAGAAATGTATACAATATAGATGCTGAAGTTCTTTTTCTTCTAGGGTAGTTACGGATGTCGTTGACGTAGTAACGTTGTCATGTTCCAAAATGCTATATATATTCTCTCAGATTCAATGACTATAAATCCCCATCATTCAAGGAAGGCGGCAAAAGAAATTAGTATACAAAGTCTAGTTACCCGAACATAATGGCAAAGACGTGGAAACAGGAAAAAATGATGACTGGATTTCATAGAGTTATGGATTTGTCAGAGAGAAACATATTTGGCAAATCTCTATTTTGTGTCTGTAGATAGATAGATAGATAGATAGATACTTTATTCATCCCCATGGGGAAATTCAACATTTTTTCCAATGTCCCATACACTTGTTGTAGCAAAACTAATTACATACAATACTTAACTCAGTAAAAATATGATATGCATCTAAATCACTCTCTCAAAAAGCAGTAATAATAGCTTTTAAAAAGTTCTTAAGTAGTTTACTTAAATGCATTAAATACAATCAACCCCGGCACTTTAACATATCTTACTCCTGGCGGTTGCATTGTAAAGCCTAATGGCATTGGGGAGTATTGACCTCTTCATCCTGTCTGAGGAGCATTGCATCGATAGCAACCTGTCGCTGAAACTGCTTCTCTGTCTCTGGATGGTGCTATGTAGAGGATGTTCAGGGTTTTCCATAATTGACCGTAGCCTACTCAGCGCCCTTCGCTCAGCTACCGATGTTATACTCTCCAGTACTTTGCCCACGACAGAGCCCGCCTTCCTTACCAGCTTATTAAGACGTGAGGCGTCCCTCTTCTTAATGCTGCCTCCCCAACACGCCACCACAAAGAAGAGGGCGCTCTCCACAACTGACCTATAGAACATCTTCAGCATCTCACTACAGACATTGAATGACGCCAACCTTCTAAGGAAGTACAGTCGACTCTGTGCCTTCCTGCACAAGGCATCTGTGTTGGCAGTCCAGTCTAGCTTCTCGTCTAACTGTACTCCCAGATACTTGTAGGTCTTAACCTGCTCCACATATTCTCCATTAATGATCACTGGCTCCATATGAGGCCTAGACGTGTTTACTTTATGAAAACAGTTAATAAGCTGTCACACAGAATTTTTAAAGTTAATGTTGCCACATACCTTTTTGAACAATGGCGTGACAGACGCCCTCTTCCAATCTTCTGGGACCTGCCCAGAGTCCAGATAATTTTGGGGAATTATCATCAAAGTCTTTACTGTAACTTCTGCCACTTCTTTAAGTAACCTGGGATACATTCCATCAGGACCAGGGGACTTATTTATCTACAGGCCCACAGGTTTGGCAGCACTAGCGTTTTAGTGATAGTTATTGTATCGAGGTCCTCAACTCCCATCGCATCTATAACATCTCTTTTTGGCATATTAGCCGTGTACTTCACCTTGATGACAAACGCAACACAGACCAATAAAGCCTCTGCCATTTCCTCATTACCCAACATCAATTCCCCTTTCTCGTCCTCCAACGGACTTAGGTTCATTTTAGCCACCCTTTCGTTGTCTTGTTTTGTTTCGTTGGTTATCCAAGGCTGGCTCTCCCTTACTTTCCTTGCTTTTAACTGGAATATACTTCTGTTGAGCACGTCTCTGTTGAACTCGCTCTCACCTCTCTCCATGCCACCCATCGCTATCTACTTCTGTTTCTTTCCTACTCGTGTGACCACCAAGTTTGGTATTAAATCCGCTGCGATTGTTCACCGCCTCGTGCGAGTTCCGCATTGTACTGAATCTTAAAGTTTTACATATTTCCCCATTTCCACGTTGCATTTATCAGGGAGTATCCTTACGACCGGTTCCTCAACCCAGTCTTGCAGTCAGCTACTATTCTCATTGTTATCAAAACACACGAGAATCAGCAGATGCTGGATATCCGGAGCAACACAAACATAATGCTCGTGGAACTCTTTAAGTCAGGTAGCATCTATAGAGATGTCCTGATGAAAGGGCTCGGCCCGAAATATCGACCGTTCATTCCCCTTCATAGATACCGCCTGATCTGCTGGATTCGTTCAGCACTTTGCTTGTGTGTTGCACACTCCCATCAAACTATTTGATAAAGTTGGTTTCCTCTTTGGAGTTTTTTTTTGTTATTCGGTATCATCTCTAAGTTCTGGTACCGCACTGGTAAAACTCTTACTACGGTACCTTTTCCAAAGCCTGTAATATTGTGCAGATCAGAACTAGAGAGCTTCATGAAAATACATGTAAGTTCCTTAATCTTCAGTGAACTGTTTTATTTTTGTGGAGAGTTGGGTGAGATGTGTGGTTCGGCTAAGAGGAGGAAGTCTTGGGATGAAAACATTATTAGCAATTCATTCTTTCATCCGTGGAAGTTGATAATTACACTGGGGTTTACCCCCTACAGACTGCACCTCACCAAATGCACTGAATTCATTCGCAATTACATTTGGCACGCTGGCTTTCATATACTGAATAGCCATTTTATAATGTGTATCTATTAAAGTGTCAATTAAGTGTATGTTCGTGGTCCTGAATTTTGAATCACCTCAGTATTCGACATGTTGTGCGTTCATAAACGCTCTTCTGCACACCACTGTTGTAATGCGTGGTTATTTGAGATATTGTCGCCTTCCAGTCAGCTTGAGCCAGTCTCGCTAGTTTCCTCTAATCTCTCTCAGAAACAAGGTGTTGGCTCCCACAAATTTGCTGCGCACTCGATGTTTTTATTTGTTTTCATTTCCAGACTCCGTAAACTCCAGAGACTGTTGATTTTGAAAATCCTTGAAGATCATTAGTTTCGGAAAGATGTTATTAAACTGGAAAGACTGCAGAAAAGATTTACAAGGATGTTGGGAGTCGTGGGACGACTTACATCGGTACATTGGACAGGCCAGGACTTCATTCCTTAAAACGTGGGAGACTGAGAAGTGATCATCTCGTGGGTATAAATCACGAAGTGCAAATATATAGTGAAAGTCTTTATTCACAGATTTACGTTATCAGGAAATGGTGGGCATAGTTGTCAAGAGAGAGAGAGAGAGGAAAGAGGAGATGAACTTCAAGGTCAATCTTTTTACACAAAGGGTGGTATCTACCTGGATTAGGTTGAGACGGGTACAACGAAAACATAAAAGGACAGTTAAAGGTACGTACATAGGAAATGTTGAGAGTGATATGTTTCAAGCACAGGAAAGTGGGACATACTGCTCCTTTCTTTGAAAAAGCAGGACATCTTCGTTTTCATACTGAGAAGAGATGTGGCGGAGATGGAGGAATCGAGAGAAGGTGATGGCACTTTTACGAATAACTGGGTATTGAAGAGATACTTTCTGGGTAGCTGTGCGAGTCAGTGGGTTAATAATAGACATGAGTATATAAGCTTGTCTCCAAAGATTGAGACAGAGAGATTGAAAAAGGAGAAGGAGGTGTCGGAAATATACTAGGTAACTTTGAGAGCAGCGTGGAAGCTGGAGGCCACGTTGATGAGTTGCGTGCTCCCCCATCACGAAGTATGCCTGAATTAGTAGAAGACGACAAAATGTGATACCCCTTCAGGCAGCAAAGAAATAAACAGTCATTGAATCCCTGAAGGAATATATCGAAGTGAAGGATTACACCAGTCTAGAGCACGGCCCTTTTGGTAAACTCGGATTTTGTGGGTGAACCTCTTGGTGTTTACGTGGAATTCAGCAAGATCCTTGTCAAGGATCCGCATGGTAAGCTGGTTCGGAAGCCTGGAGAACATAACGACCAGCAGGAGTGTCGCAATTACGAAAAACAAATAGCGTGGCATTGGATTGAGAGCGGTTGTGAAGCGTCCTTTTACACGCTGGAGGAGTGCTGTCAATGGTGTACAACAGGGAGATGTGCTGACTCTACGATTGTTCGGCTGTGATAACCATTTGGAAGAGAAAGTAGTTGGCATGCTTGGCATGTTGCACTTTGGGATGAAAAATCTTCAATAACTTCCGCGTCAAACTGTAGGAACCTGGGGAGTGTTGTAGAATAGAGAGACGTCAGTGGCAAAATGAGTGAAGCTGAATCACGTTACGTTCAAACATATATCAATTCCAGCCTGGAATCTGGCGGGTATTAGAGAGTGAACTACATCAGTTGTCAGTTCTTGAATGAACTGAGCGATATCTGTTTCTCACCCTGTCCACCATAGCTTAACCCTCACGCCACCACCTTTACCCCAACAGAGGATACAGACTTTGAGTCCCTTTTGCTTTCTATTCAGCAATGTGTAATGTGATTGCCTCTCATTTCCCTAAACTTCAGAGAGCTTGACGTCTCCTTCTCAGCCTCAAATGATAAGTAAATTTAGTATCGAAGTTCAAATACGTCATCATATACGTCTACGGGATTCATTTTCTTGCGGACATTCAGAGCAAATACAAAGAAGCAAAAAGCAATCAATGAACAACGGCGGGCAACAAAGAGGGACAATGAACCAATGTGCAAATACGCAAAATAATAATAAATAAAATAGCAATAAAGATTAAGAACATGAGTTACAGAGCTCTTGAAAGTGTCCATAGATGGCGGAATCAGTTCAGTGTTGATGTGAATGAAGTTGAGTGAAATTGATCCCTCTGTTTCAAGAGTCTGATAATAGAGGGTGATAACTGTACCACAACTGCTCATAGTGTTGTGGGATCTCAGGTTCATCTACATCATTATGGCAGCAATGTGAAAAGAGCAAGGCTTGCATGGTGGGGTTGGTGGGGAATGGTCCTTGATGATGGTTGCTGCTTTCATGCGACTGCTCCACTTTAGGTGTGCTTAGTAGTGGGGAGGGCTTTACCCGTTATGGACTCGGTTTTATCCACTACATCTTGTACGTCTTTCCGTTCAAGGGTACTGGTGTTGCCACAGCAGGCATTGTAAACAAGCAGTCAATTTAGACTCAATCGTGCATCAATAGAAGTTTGTAGGAGTTTTAGATATCATGCCAACGCTTTGCAAACATCTAAGAAAGTAGGGGCCCTGCCGTTACTTCTTTGTAATGGTGGCTGTGGGTTGGACCCTGGACAGAAACGAAAACATCTCTGATTCCCTGATGAGATCAATAAACTTTTCTTTGGTTTTACTCAGATTATCAGTGAGAGATTGTTGATGTGGCACTATTCAGCCAGATAAGGTCATGTCTTTGAGTCAGTCCTCTCCCCAAGGGAAGCAAAGGTTACACGACCGACACGGAGTCTTAGATCAGAAGACCAGTGTAGAAATGTTCAACAATCAGCCAGAGGTAGTGGCAGAGATAAATAAAACTGGGCAGTTTAAAAGACATCCGGGCAGATAGACGCATATTAACATTTTATGGTGACATTAGTCGAACGCATACGAATGGGATGAGCGCCGTTAGGCAACTTGGCCGGCATGGACAAGTTGGGCAGAAGGGCCATTTTCTGTGTTGTATAACTCATTAAGTCTGAAAGTGGCAGCTGCCACTGACAGGGAATTAGTGTCATAGTTACTTGTCAGTGAGACTCAACAATAATCACTCCTCGGGCTTCTAATAAATATTATTAACTGTAGGGACTGACATCTAAGGACAAAATATGTTTGAAGTTAGTAACAACGAATTAAGCTAATGATCAATTATATCCCTCGCAGGTTAATGACATCCAAGTACAGCAATCTGTGAGGAAAATAATGTTGGCTTTTTCCAAGGAGTTTGAGGACGGGACGTTTTGTTTGGATGACAATTGTTCAGTGCAGGAAACAGGTGTGTCCTCCGATCGCATTGCCCCAGGCTGATCATACTCTCTGGAGAGGAGAACTGACCCATAATGGCAGTCTTGAAGGGAAACCAGACAAGTTCGGCGAACTGAAAGGTGAATACATTGAAAGACAAGATACCGATTCGACTACAAAAAGGATGCAAAATCTCTTTCCTTTGGACGGGCGATTGAGGAATAAGATGAACAACGATGACGTGACCCAATTCAGTCAGGGCATGTCAATTTTCTTTCCAAAGGCTCCGTGCATTTTTAGTCGCCGACCAGAGTCCAGGATGGGATTGAAGGATATTTGTGCACAACATGATTCACCGCTGCGGATATCCGCCGGGCAGTGCTGGGGTTATGACCATTTCAGATTTTGGATAACAACGAAGCAGGTGCGCGAGGTCCATGCGTGATCTTATATATTCCCCTGTGTGGTATTGAAACATTTATCGGGTTCCTGAGATTATGCTGCGGGTTGGTTCAGAGATGGAGAGAGATACCGAGCCTATGATCACCCTCCGGGCTATTCTTAAACCCTTGTATTCCTCAAATGAGTTTTCCGTTCCTTATTCTGAAAGCTATACAGTACATTAACCCTACACACACACACACACACACACACACACACACACACACACACACACACACACACACACACACACACACACACACACACACACACACACACACACACACACACACCTTCTCCTAGCTACTCTCGCTCTCCCTTTCTCTGCCTCTGTCTCCCTCTATTCTCTTTCCGTCTCCCTCCTCTGTCTGTCCCCATCTCTCACACACATTCTCTCCGCTCACATTCTTATCTTACTCATTCTGCCTCACTTCCCAGTGTTTTTTCTTTCATCCCATCTCACTCTTCCTCCTCGCTCTCACCATCTCACCCTCTATCTCTTGTTTCCCATAACTCATTCTACCTCTCCCTCTGTCCCTCCTTTCATCGCTTGTCACAACTAATTCCAATTATGCAAGCTTTTTTTTTAAGATTTAGTTTCAGAATGTGTCTCTTCCTTTACTGCAGTTTCTCAGTTTGAGAGAATTTTAAAAAGTTCTGTCGTATCTCATCAACGCCCCAACTAACCGGCACCTAGTGACCTCGCCACCTGCACCACTTCACAAACAGGACAGAAACAGCAGCAATTTGTGTAACTGTCGCTAAATAAAGGCTGTGCAATTCCCGACCCGGTACCCATATGGAAATGACGCGTTCCGCAACTGCAGCAGTGCCACTCATAACACAGACAGTTCTTCAGTTTGCGTATAAGGAGAAGGTGGGAGTGGAGGATGCTATCACGTATTTGCTGCACAAATCCCTCTCTCACCTAGATGGGGTCAGTGGTGCTGTGAGGATTACATTCCTGGACTTCTCTAGTGCCTTTAACACCATCCAGCCCAAGATCTTAAGGCACAAACTAACGGAGATGAGAGTAGACTCTCACATGGTGGATTGGATAGTGGACTACTTGGCAGATAGACCACAGTATATGCGGTTGGGAGACTGTAGGTCTGACACGGTGGTCAGCAGCACAGGAGCGCCGCAGGGGACCGTGCTCTCTCCGGTCCTGTTCACCCTGTACACATCAGACTTCCAATATAACTCGGAGTCCTGCCATGTGCAGAAGTTCGCTGACGACACGGCCATAGTGGGGTGTGTCAGGAATGGACAGGAGGAGGAGTATAGGAAACTGATACAGGACTTTGTGATATGGTGCAACTCAAACTACCTGCGTCTCAATATCACCAAGACCAAGGAGATGGTGGTGGACTTTAGGAGATCTAGGCCTCATATGGAGCCAGTGATCATTAATAGAGAATGTGTGGAGCAGGTTAAGACCTACAAGTATCTGGGAGTACAGTTAGACGAGAAGCTAGACTGGACTGCCAACACAGATGCCTTGTGCAGGAAGGCACAGAGTCGACTGTACTTCCTAAGAAGGTTGGCGTCATTCAATGTCTTTAGTGAGATGCTGAAGATGTTCTATAGGTCAGTTGTGGAGAGCGCCCTCTTCTTTGTGGTGGCGTGTTGGGGAGGCAGCATTAAGAAGAGGGACGCCTCACGTCTTAATAAGCTGGTAAGGAAGGCGGGCTCTGTCGTGGGCAAAGTACTGGAGAGTTTAACATCGGTAGCTGAGCGAAGGGCGCTGAGTAGGCTACGGTCAATTATGGATAACTCTGAACATCCTCTACATAGCACCATCCAGAGACAGAGAAGCAGTTTCAGCGACAGGTTACTATCGATGCAATGCTCCTCAGACAGGATGAAGAGGTCAATACTCCCCAATGCCATTAGGCTTTACAATTCAACCGCCAGGAGTAAGATATGTTAAAGTGCCGGGGTTGATTGTATTTAATGTATTTAAGTAAACTACTTAAGAACTTTTTAAAAGCTATTATTAATGCTTTTTGAGAGAGTGATTTAGATGCATATCATATTTTTACTGAGTTAAGTATTGTATGTAATTAGTTTTGCTACAAAAGTGTATGGGACATTGAAAAAAATGTTGAATTTCCCCATGGGGATGAATAAAGTATCTATCTATCTATCTATCTATCTATCTATCTATCTATCTATCTATCTATCTATCTATCTATCTATCTATCTATCTATCTATCTATCTATCTATCTATCTATCAATATCCATTTATCCATCCCATCCTCGACTCTTGACAGCAACTAAAAAAAATCACGGTGTCCTGGAAGAGAAGATTGAAAGCCGCTGACTGCATGAGGGAGAGGTTAACTGGACTGACTGATGTCCTACGGTCAGGACGGGGTTGAGGGAAAATTACCATATCCCAGGTTATGAACGACACGTATTCAAACTTTAATCACCATCTCCAATGATCCAATAAGAGGTGATCGATAGAACAAGCCTTACACAACCCAAACTCCAGGATAACATTTCATAAATAAAAACAAGCCAAATGTTTCACAGTGGTGTTATTTGATAAACTTTGATACCGTCTCACACAAGTCGAACGTTTAATTGGATGAAATTTCTTCTCATCTATCACACAGTATCCAAGAATGATGGCGGAATGAAGGGTGGGTAGTGGTGAATTAAGTCATGCACAAGAGAAGAGAACTTTGATGTCCCACACGTTGCAGACTGTTAATAACATCCTTCATCAGAGTGAGGATCTGCATCAGAATCAGGTACAATATCACTGCCATATGTCGTGAAATATGTTGTTTGTGCCCCAGAGTGCTGAGGACCCGATTAAAATAAACATGGAATTTCATAAAGAAATAGAGCACCACAACACCAAATCACACCTTTCGGTCCATCTAGTTGTTCCGAACTATTAATATGGTTAGTCCCGTAATTCTGCACCCAGATAATCGGTATCCATACCTCTCCCTCCAACCAAATTTCTCTTAAATGTTGAAATCGACGCTCATCCATCAGAACCGCTGGTAACTCTTTCTGTACTCTTACCATACATTGAGTGAAGAAGTTTCTCCCGATGTTTCCTTTAAACATTCCAGCTTTTATCTTTATACAATATCCTTTCCACTATGTCTAGGCCTTTCAACACGCGAAAGGTTTCAATGAAATCCCGCCCCCCCATCCTTCTGAATTCCAGCGAGAACAGACCCAGAGCCATTAAACCTTCATCGTCTGATGACCTTTTCATTCCTGAAATCATCATTGTGAACCTCCTCTGGATCCTCTGCAATACCGGCACATCCTTTCTAAGATGAAGGGCCCAGGATTGTTCGCAATACTCCAGTTGAGGCCTCACCAGTGCCTTATAAAGCCTCAGCATCACATCGTGCTTTTGTATTCTCGACCTCTTGAAATGAATGCCAACGTGGCATTTGCCTTCCTCGTCACCGACTCAAACTGAAATTAATCCTTTAGGATGTTCTGCACAAGGACTTCCAATTCCGTCTGCATCACAGGTTCCTTGATTTTCTCCCCGTTTAGAAAATAAGCCGCACGTTTGTTTCTACAATTGACTCTGACATCTACCCAAACATTGAGGTCAGGCTTACAGGTCCATAATTTCCTTTCTGCTGCCTTCCTCCTTTCTTAAAGAGTGGAGTAAGATTTGAAATTTTACAGCCGTCTGGTACCATGCCAGAGTCCAAGTATTTTTAAAAGATCATATCTCATGCCACCACTGTCTCTAACGCTACCTCTTTCAGAACACTAGGGTGCAATTCCTTTGGTCCGGGTAACCTATGCACATTTAGCATTTTCTCTCTTCCTTCATACACTACAATATCACACACACTGCTAGCTTCTTCCACAGTGAAGACAGACGCAAGATTTCTCCTGCCTCATTTTCAAGCAGTCCTATATCCACTCTCATTTCTCTTTTATTTTTAACATACTTGAAAAAACCTTTATTATCCACTTTGATAGTATTTGCTAGCTTGCTTTCATATTTCATCTTTTCACACTAATGATTTTTAGTTGCTCTCTGTAAGTTTTTTTAAAGCTTACCACTCCTTTATCTTCCCACTCATTTTTGCATTGCTGTATGCCCTTTCTTTTTTTTACAATAGCTTTGACATTCTTTGTCAACCACGCTTGAACTATTTTATCATTTGAGTATTTCTTCAGTTTTGGAATACAAATGTCCTGCACCTTCCTCATTTCCCCCAGAAACATACATTATTGCTGCTCTACTGACATGCTTGCCAGCAGCTCCTTCCTGTTTACTTTGGTTAACTCCTCTCCCATACCACTGTAGTTTCTCTTACTTCACTGAAATACTTCTTCTTCAGATTTTACTTTTTACAAGTTGAGCATAACTATATTGTGATGACTGTTTCCTCAGGGTTCTTTTACCTGAAGCTCCCTAATCGCCTCCGGTTAATTACATAAGACCCAATCCAGTATAGCTGAACGATAAACTGCTCTAAAAAGCTAGCTCTTAGGTATTCAACAAACTCACTCTCTTGAGAACCATTATCAACTTATTTTTCCCAATTGACCTGCACGTTATAATCTCCCATAACTACTATAACCTTGCTTTTTCTATTTCCTGTTGTAAGGTGTGGTCCATCTCCCAGTTTCTGTTGTGACGCGTGTATATAAGTGCCATCAATGTCCTTTTACCCTTGCAATTACTTAACTCAATCCACAATGATTCAACATCTTCCGATCCTATGTCACATCTGATTTGATCCGTTCTTCACCAGCAGAGGCACACCACCCCACTTTGGCTACCTTCCTATCCATCCGATATAACATGTAACCTTGGACATTCAGCTCCCAAGTACAACCATCCTTCAGCCACGAATCGCTGATGGCCACAACATCAAATCGGCAAACTGTAATATTTCAACAAGATCATCCTCCTTAGTTCTTATTTTATGCGCATCTAGATGGAACGCCCTGAGTACCGCATTTGCTATCCTTTCTGATTCGGCATTCCGAATGATATGATACTCAGCCTGCTGGCTCTCAACTAAGTCCCATCACCTACGTGCCATTCCTGACAATCTGACTGCACGCTATCTTTACTTTTTTACCATCCGTCCTTTCCCGAGGTCCCTTCAGAGTGGTTCCCACCAACACACACTCTGCCCCCTCTCTCTCTCTCTCTCTCTCTCTCTCTCTCTCTCTCTCTCTCTCTCTCTCTCTCTCTCTCTCTCTCTCTCTCTCTCTCTCTCTCTCTCTCTCTCTCATCCCTGACCCTCGTACCTGGGAGGTAAGATAGCATCCGGGTGTCCTGTCCAAGACTCCATAATCTCCTGTCTGTTCCCCTCTCTATTGAGTTCCCTATCACTACCGCTCCTTTCTTCCCGCTCCTTCCCTTCTGCACCACGGGCCCATGCTTCGTGCCCGTAACCCAGTCGCCGTGGCATTCTGTCGGGTGGTCATCCGCCACAAAAGTATCCAAAGCGGTATACTTGTTTTTGAGGGGAACGGCCACAAGGGTGCTCTGTCCTAACTGCCCATTTCCATTTCTCCTGCAACTTCGCGTTGACTACTCCTTTGTAACTTTGATCAATTATATCCTCGCACTCCTCACATTAAGGAAGTGCGGGAAACAGGGATAGAGAATGTGATTGCCAAATCTCTTGCTGAGTTATTGGTAATGGTGTCATAACATACGCAACGAAACCACTGACAATCAGCGGACGCTGTGCATGTTGATTATCAGCAGGCCGCCTGTGAAGTGATTCGTAAGATTTGCTGATAAAAGAAATCCAGCTGTTCCTATTATATATCCAATCACTTGGACAAGGGAACGGAGTGTAATATTGCCATGTTTGTTGATTATCAGGGTTATCAGGACACTGCAGAATGACGGAGTTGATGTTCACAGAGCAAAACAGGCAGGGTTATATTTGTTTGTATTTACACAGTTTGACTTGTTTGGCACATTGGCTGATTGTTCGTCTTAGTTTTTAGCTTTTCATTGCTTCCATTGTATTCCTTTATATGTACTGTGAATGTCTGCAAGTCAATGAAAGTCAGGGTTGTGTATGATGAGTTGCTGCACTTTGATAGTAAATTTATTTTGAACTTTGAATTTTATAATCCTAAGCCTGTGACCACGATCTAATTAAAAAGCCTCAATTTAATCAATCCAGTCGTTTCTGATCAGTGGTGCCTCCCCGATGTTGAGTTCAGTCCTTTAGGTTCTTTCTGAGTTGCTCCAGATTCCAGCATCTGCAGCCGTTTGCATCACCGGTGCAATTATTACTAAACATCCCTAATTCCCATCTAATGAGACCTGGAAGATTCGCTGCCTGGAGGAGCACTCCTCATGCCCTCTGGCTGCGTTGATTGCGTTCCACTGCAACCCCTTTGCACAACGACTGACCCCAATGTCGAACGTTAAATTAAATTCTTCCCATGCCCGCTTCAGAGACTATAGAGAAAAAAAATCACTTGTCGGTTGTGAGTTACGCATTTTAGCGACAAACTTTATTCTCTCATAAGCAAAGCAGCGACTTGTTTTCTGCAGGAATGACATATTTTTAAATAGGAACCGATGTATTGTCGAGGTAATTTTGGGATGACATAGAGGTGTTGTAGAAATTTGATGTGACCTTGAAAAGTTTTGTTCTCATTAGCTATTCTGAGCAGAGACGAGGTGCCGTGTGCAACCACCACCCACACCGATTGTTCCGGAGGGAAGCAGCCGAAACAATGTCTAAAATAAGTTTAGCCGGAGTATTCTCCAAAGTTCTACAGGCTTGGATATGTGATACAACTAAAGATGAAACAACCTTTAAATTAAGGGTTAAGGTTTTCAAAATCAGCAAGGTGGCCATTCAAGGTTTCTGAAGGTCAGCAAGTCAATCTCCGCCCACATTCTATCTCTGGCGCCGCCGACTCATTTACATCCTAATTAATAAACGGACATGTAGACTCTGAAACCGGAACGGTTCCCGAAGTGTGCACAACAGCGCATGGTTCGGTCGGAATTTTTGGGCGCTCGTTGTCTGATTGTGTCCGGAGGAATGTCCCCAGCGCTGCATCACTTGTGGGTTCCGCTGGTCCATTTATCAGGTGAGAATCGGATTGGTTCACGCTCGGATTATCCGGTAAAATTGTGATTAATGCTGATTTTTATTTCGTTCCAAGTAACCCAGTGGTTTTATTGTGTTTTATTGCAGATATCCACGCGGCCGTCGTGCTCACTCAGACCCCGATGTCCGAACCTGTTTCCGCGGGACAAACCGTACGTATAGAGTGTCGGATACAGAACGGTAATGTTGGAAGTTACATCTACTTGTACCAACAGCGCCCCAGGGATAGACCAGAGTATCTGTTAGGACATTACCCAAACAATAATATGTACCGTGGGCCAAGGATCACAGACCTTTTTCAACCATCCAGAGACATCTCCAGCAACAGTCACATCCTGAGTACTAGGAAGCACAAAGACTAAACACAGCTTAACGCAGAATAAAACTTAACTGCCAAAAAGGAAGTGTAGTACAGGTAGATAAGTTGCAAGATCATAAGGAGGTAGTTGTGAGGTCAATCGTCCATCTTATCGTACCAGAGAACCATTCAATAGTCTTATTACAGCAGCCCATCTGTAATGTCAAATTAAACCAATCCCTGCTGTCTACACATACTCATCCCTCTATTCTCAGCACACTCACGTTCCCGCCTAACAACCTCTTAAACGTCCCTGTTGTATCTGCCGCCTCCAGCTCATGCCCCCTCTTCTCTATTTAAAAAATCAAAAAAGTCACCGAACTTCTCCTCTCGGCTTAGATTGCTGCCCACGGGAAAAAATCTTGACTGTCGATCCTATCACTATCTCACATACTGTCTTGAATAATGTTCACACCGCATTCGGGGAAATGATGGCAACCACAATCATGACATCTACCCTTCCCTCTTCATTCACCACATCTGAGAACATGTTTGTTGTCAATATTCCATAACTTTTTTGTCTAGGAGCGGTAAATCCTGGACCACAGGGCAGGATGTTGATCACTTCAGGTTAACGCAATTCGCAGTTTCTGATTAAGAACCGTATCATTATGATTGTAGAAAACACAGGAGAAAAACTTCAGACTTCAAGTAATGCACACTAGGGGAAGGTTCTGGACGGAGAACAGACTGGTCACAACGTCGAGCGGCAGTAGGCGGGTTAGTGCGGGTTCGGAATGCAATCTGGTTCTGAACGAGTCGTTTAGTCTTTTCCCGCTTCTCACTGATTCACAGACCAATTCGTTTTTCCGTCACTTCCTCTTCAGCCACTGGGTACCGAGTCTTAGATATCCACTGAGCTTTCCCGAACTCGGGGCATCCTAAAGAGCCTTCTTACCATCATTAACTGAAAGTGTACCATTCTCAGTTATTGTCCTAAGAGTTCAAAATTTGGGGAGTTGTTGGAGAACAAGGAACTGGTCTCACTGGAGGATCCAATCACTTGTGCATGGTGTGGGGAATTAGCGAAGAGATTGAGTAGTGTTGAAGTTATATTTTATGCAATGCAGTACCGAGAGCAGAGTAGATTCAAAAACATTTAAAAAAAATAATAATGTCACGTCGTAGACGCGCAAGGCTGCGAATAAACTAGGCAAATCTTCACCCAAAGGATTTAACCCGAGGGGTCAAATGTGACGTATACTGTGTCCCAATGCCTATATTATTTTCGGCGCTGGTGCTTCTATCTTTGAACATTCTATTAAATAATATTGTTTCTATTCCCCTCCTTCTCCTCTCTCACACAGGTAGCGAATCCCGGCAGCCCTCAGTTCTCCTGCTCCACCACCCCCCCCCCCCTCTCCGGAGGAGACACGCTCGGGTTCGGCCACTCTCTCCTGTCTGGTGAGTGGTTTTAAGCCGGGCTTAGTAGCGCTGCGCTGGAGCGTGGATGGATTCGAGACGGAGAGCGGGGTGACGACAGGCGCCGTGTCCCTGGACACCAACCAGACCTACAGGCTGAGCAGTTACCTGCGGGTTCCCACCGCTGCCTGGAACAAGGGCTCGAGCTATTCCTGCAGCGTGAGCCACAGCTCGCTGAGCTCGCCGCTGCGCAACACCATCTCTTCGTCCGCCTGTGTGCAGTGAGAGTGTGCCGGCTGGCAGAACACGCGGATTGTTTGCTCTTGTTTAATGCAGTGAAGCAATGATTGCGACTGTGCAGCAACCCATTGAAACGTAATTGTGTAGTAATATTCGCTTATAGAAACAGGCAGAATGTTTACTGAATTCAGAACAGTTGGCAATAAAAACCCATCTTTTGCGACGGGGAATTTTGTGTAGAATTGTCGCCACTGTGCTGAGTCTGAACGACTGCTGTGTGTAGACTCAGGAGCGATCTCCCGCGCTGTGAATGGAATTTGTGTAACACAACTCTAAAAATAAGAGGAAAGCAGCGGTAAATTTATCGTGTCTCGTCTTTACTTGGCTGCTGGCAGTACGTTGTTGGGGTTGGGGGCGGATTGGTTCTGTACAACGTGCCCTCCAGGAGCCTCAAACAGAATTATAGTTAAATCGACTCCGACATCTTATTCCATTTTCTGCTCTTTGAGTCCTGAGCGTTCTTTGTTCGTCGGCACTCACACCCGCTTTCTCCGGAATCTTCTATTCCTCGTTGTCCTGAACTTTTGCTCTTCATTTACAACCATCCCTGTGGGACGGAGATCAACATTTTCATTGTCTTTTGGACAACGTCTTACCACCGTTGGAAGTGTTACACAGTAGGGATGTTTCCCCGTGACTTGAACATTGTCTCCATCGATTCAGTTCGTTCCTGAAGGACGGTCATCGGCCTCACTTTCCAGCTGCCACCACCGCCAGCACCCGCCACACCCACACCCACGCCCACACACTAGCTTCTGTAACACATAGTGGTTTGTAACAGTCTGTATTGGTGTTAACGTGTGCCTGGACTTCCACTAACCATTAATGATCATACTAATCACTCTATTTATGGAGTATATTGAGCAACGTCCGTGACATTAGAGAAAATAAATTCTGTCCTGTCATGGTCCGGTCTGTGAAATACGCGATCCGGTTCACGGTCCGTCCATGGATTCCGTACTCCGGTTATTCGAATTTTCCCTTGTTTTGTTGGGTAGTTTAACTAAGGCAACTGACTCTCGTTACGGTCTGGCTATAAGTTGCTGAGGTGTCCAGCAATTCCTTGCTCGACCGTCCTTGTCAGTAACCCCGTCAGAAACCTCGTCAGTCACCCAGTCAGAAACCTCGTCTGTACCCACACCGAGAAGCTCGGCTCAGTGTTCCGTGTTCCGTGTCTAACGAGAATCCAGGCACTATGTCTTGTGTCCAAGGAGGAGCCTCTGCTCAGTGTTCTGTGACCTGTGACTAAGTCAAGTCTGTTCCAAGTTCAGATTCCAAGTCCAGTCTAAGTCTAAGTCGAGTCCAGAGGCCGAGTCCCACTCTAGTCCAGGAACCGAGTACCTGTGCAGTCCAGGAACCGATTCCCTGTGCAGTCCAGGAGCCGAGTCCCGGTGCAGTCCAGGAGCCGAGTCCCATTCCAGTAGCCCAGTCCCAGTCCAGTCCAGATCCGAGTTCCCTGTCCTGTTCAAGTTCCAGATCCAAGTCCTGGTTTTCCGATTAGTCACTCGTCTTCTACCTTTATGTTATCATTTTGTCCGCGCTCCTTGGCTTACCTAGCATTCTTAATAAACATAGTCCAGTTCCTAGTACTTCAGTGTCTGTGTCTTGCGTTTCGGTCCGCTACCATCGCCCCCTTGTAAAGTGTTCATAAGATAGACATCCAATGAGCAATCGGGCAAATAACGCCCACACTTGGTTTGCTGGAACACTTAAAATTTTCAACGTTTTAAAACTTCTTTGAAAATACGGGGACTGTCAAGTGTATTATAGATCACTAAAAACAGAAAGAAAATCAATGAACATATGGAGGATACATTAAATATTAAAAAGATTAGCTTTATTTTTCATACGTAGAAAGAAACATACAGCGCCCTTTGCGTCAAAACAAATCAATAAAGATTGTGCTGGGGACAGACCGGAAGGGTCACCAGGCTTTCGGCAACAACCTTTATTTATTTGCTATTTATCTATTTACCTGTCTATCTGTTTTTATATCTATCTATCAAACTTCTCTCTGTGTAGCTACTGTATCTATCTATCTCCCTATCTATTTGCTTATTTATTTACTTATCGAAGCAGTGTGTAACAGGCCCATCTGGCTCAACGAGATGCCCAGAAACCGGTCGTTTTCACCCAAGCACAATCGAAGGACAATTTACAACCACCAACTAACCCACTAACTGGTACTTCTTTTAACTGTGGAAGGAGACCAGAGTACCTGGAAGATGCTGCACCTTAAACTCTATAACTGGTATGTGGGTATTAAAGGTAACTGGAAAATGTCATGCCAATTTTCATAACCTTTATTGAAAAGCGCCTGAAATACACATGCCGAGAGAGAATTTATTGCATATTTGCAGTAAGCATTTAAACATTATGGTTTACTGAATTGTAAATAATACTGGGTACAACACCTTAAGACCTCCCACTGGAAAGGTGATCACTAATAATATGGTGGCGATAGGAGACATCCATACACCGGGATGCAGTCTGTAAATCAGATTGAACAAACGAAAACATAGTGCGGTTCGCTTTTCTATTATTCCCTCTTTGACCCACGACCATTAGGTAGGAAGTACCACAGCATTAGTACAAGGTCTGTTGGGATGGGAACAACCTTCCCCAGGACGTGAGATTACCGAACTCCCTGCGACCACGCAGGTCTCATCACCTCTGAACTATCGATAGCTCTGCGTACTTTCTGACGTGTCGTAAATGCACCCCATGCTGAATGTTAATCTTCTGAAATATATTTCATTCTGTGTTAAGTTATTTGTGGTGCTATTATTTTCTGTGATGTTTGTGAATTATATGTACCTTGTTGTGTAGTTTGGCTCGGAGGATCTTTGATTTGTTTGGTTGAATGACTATGTAGAGTTATAGTGTGGAGTAGTTATTCTTCAAGATGCCTCAGATGGCGGCGATAAATGGCGTATCTTTATGTGCATCTCCGATGGGAATAGTAACAAATTCCCATTTAGGACTGCTACAGTGGAAATCCATAGCACGTGGGATTCCAAATCCCTTGAAATAAGTGTCATCATTGCAGTTGCTTTCTTTACCAGAGATGCGACGTGTGCATTAACCTTCTCGGAGTCTTTCAAGAGGATTCCTAAGTCTTTTTGCGCCTCTGATATTTGAAGCCTCTCCCTATTTAGATAACAGTCCGCGCTATTGTTCATTTTACCAAAATGCACTAATTATATTTCCCAACACTGAATTCAACTTGCCATTATTTTGCTCATTCTTTAAATTTGTCTAATTCATGCTGCAATCACACTGCTTCCTCGACCCTCCACCTGTCTTCGTATCATCTGCAAACTTTATCACAGACCCAACAAGTACATTATCTAACAGGAGGAAATCTGCAGATGCTGGAAATTCAAGCAACGCACACGAAATGCTGGTGGAACGCAGCAGGCCAGGCAGCATCTATAGTGAGAAGCATTGTCGACGTTTCGGGCCGAGATCCTTCGTCAGGACTAACTGAAAGGAAAGATAGTAAGAGATTTGTAAGTAGGAGGGGGAGGGGAAAATTCGAAATGATAGGAGAAGACCGGAGGGGGTGGGGTGAAGCTGAGAGCCCCATAGGTGATTGGCAAAAGGGAAACTGAGCTGGAGATAGAAAAGGATCATGGGACAGGAGGCCTAGGGAGAAAGAATGAGGGAGGGGAGCACCAGAGGGAGATGGAGAACAGGCAGAGTGATGGGCAGAAAGAGAGAGAAAAAAGCGTAGGGGGGAGGAACTAAATATATCAGGGATGGGGTAAGAAAAGGAGGAGGGGCATTAACGGAAGTTAGAGAAGTCAATGTTCATGCCATCAGGTTGGAGGCTACCCAACCGCTATATAAGGTGTTGTCATACCATCAGGTTCCATTATCTAAATCATTTTAAAACAATGTGAAAAGTACCGTTTCTATTATTGACCTCTGACACTAATAGTCACCGACAGCCAATCAGAAAAGGTTCCTTTTACTCCCACACGCGGCCTTCTGTCCGTCAGCCATTCCGCTATCAATGCCAGTATCTTTTCTGTAACACGGTAGAAATTCGTCATGTTAAGTATCTTCATGTGTGGATTCTTATCAAACTCCTTCTGAAAATTCAAGTACATGGCGTTCACTGCCTCTCTTTTGTCCACACTGCTTTCACTTCCGCGAAGAACTAATAGAGTAGTGCCAGATTTACTTTTGTGGAAACCATTCTGAGTTTGACTTAGTTTATCATTAGTCTCCAAGTATCAGGAAACCTCAGCCTTAGCAATAGACTCCACCAAAGGCCAACCACTGTGATTAGGTTAACGGGCTTACAATTTCATTTCTGAAAGAGTGAAGTAAATTTGCGATTTTCTAGTCCTCCGTGACCATGCCAGAATGAAGTGATTCTCTTAACTCTTCAGTAACCTCTCTCAGCCACCTTCAGTCCCTTCAGTTGTACAGTTGTTTGTAATAGCAATAACACTCAATCCTGCTCCTTGACACCCACGGACTTCTGGCATATTGCCATTTCATTCACAGTGAAGATAAATGCGAAATGAAGAAATGCCATTTCTTTGTCCCCCATTAGTACATCACCAGCATCATTTCCAGTGGTCCAATATCAACTCTCACCTCCCTTTAACTCTTTATATGACTGTTGACTAATCATATTTTGCCTCTTCAAATGTTATAACCATATAACGATTACAGCACGGAAACAGGCTATCTCTGCCCTTCCAGTCCGTGCCAAACGCTTACTCTCACCTAATCCCACTGGCCCGCACTCAACCCATAACCCTCCATTCCTTTCCTGTCCATATACCTATCCAATTTTATTTTAAATGACAGTTCCGAATCTGCCTCTACCACTTCTACTGGAAGCTCGTTCCACACAGCTACCAATCTCTGAGTAAAGAAATTCTCCCTCGTGTTACCCCTAAACCTTTGCCCAACTTTGGTACCAATGATATTGGAAGGAAAAGCGGAGTAGTCCTAAAAAGGGAATTTAGAGAGCGAGGCGGAAAGCTGAGAAACAAGACCTCCCGGATAGTAATTTCTGGATTGCAGCCTGTGCCATGCGCCATTGAGGGTAGAAAGAGGATGATCTGACATATTAATGCGTGACTGAGAAGCTGGTGCAGGGGACAGAGCTTCAGGAACATAGGGATCTCTTCTGGAGGAGGAATGACCTATTCAGAATAATAATGTGAGCTGGCTTAAGGTCTATCGCCCGGTAGCACTCACATCTACAATGATGAAATACTTTAACAGCTTGGCCATGACTAGACTGGACTCCTGCCTCAGCAAGGAACTGGACCCATTGCAATTTGCCGATCGCTACAATAAGTCAACAATAGATGCAATCTCAATGGCTCTTCAAACGGTTTTAGAACAGCTGGACAGTGCAAACACCTGTGTCAGGATGGTGTTAATCTAATATCGCTCAGCATTTAATACCATCATTCCCACAATCCTGACCGAGAAGCTGCAGAACCTGGGCCTCTGCACTTCCCTCTGCAATTGGATCTTCGAATTCCTAACCGGAAGACCACAATCTGTGCGGATTGGTGATAACATCACCTACTCGCTGACGAACAACACTGGTACACCTCAGAGGTGTGTGCTTATCCCACCGCTCTACTCTCTATATACCCATGACCGTGTGGCTATGCATAGCTCAAATACCATCTATAAATTTGCTGATGATACAACCATTGTTGGCATTATCTCAGGTGGTGACGAGAGGGACTACAGGAGTGAGATACGTCAACTAGTGGAGTGGTGTGGCAGCAACAACCTGTCATTCAACGTCAGTAAGACGAAAGAGCTGATTGTGGACTTCGGGAAATGTAAGACAAAGGAACACATACCACTCCGCACAGAGTGATCAGAAGTGGACGGAGTGAGTAGTTTTAAGTTCCTGGGTGTAAAGATCTCTGACGGCTAAACCTGGTCCCAACATATTAATGTAGCAATTAATATTGAGGAAGGAAAGACAGTGGTTATGCTTCATTGGGAGTCTAAGAGTTTTGGCATGACAAAAATACACTCAAAAACTTCTATAGATGTACCGTAGAGAGTATCCTTGCAGGCTACATCACTGTCTGGTATGGGGGTGGGGGTGGGCTGCTGTGGTGCTACTGCACATGACCGAAAGAAGCTGCAGAGGTTTATACATTTAGTCGTCTCCATCTTTGATGCGACCCTACAAAGTACCCAGATGTTTCAGAAAGTCAGCTTCTATTATTAAGGACCTCCAGCACCCAGGGCATGCCCTTTGCTCACTGTTAACATCGGAGGGCAGATACAGAAGCCTGAAGGGAAACACTCATTGATTCAGGAGCAGCTGCTTCTCCTCTGCAATCCCATTCTTAAATGGACTTCGATCCCTTGGACATTACCTGAAATGTTAATATATGTTATTTCTGGTTTTTGCACGATTTTCAATCTATTCAATATACGAATACTGTAATTGATTTAGATATTATTATTATTATTATTATTATTATTATTATTATTATTATTATTATTATTATTATTATTATTTATTTTATTTTATTTTTTTTATTTTTTCTGCGTTATGGATTGCATTGAACTGTTGCAGCTATGTTAACAAATTTCACGTCACATGCAGGTGATAATAATCCTGATTCTGATTCTGATTCAAAAGTGATGGTTTGCACGTAAACACGAGGGGGATCAATATTCTCGCCAGCAAGTTTGTTAGAGATGTTGGGAGAGTTTAAACGATTTTGCCAGGAGTTGGGGGTGGGGGAGAGGGTTGTTGTGGGAGGTGAGGGGGACGTCGCAATCGAAGTGAAACGAACTAGGTTTGAATGGATGGTGAAAAAGGAAAGATAGCATGAGATCAGCGTGCAGCAAGGGCAGTCAGATGATAGGACAAAATTACAGGCAGCTGGTTGAGTATCAGTGCATTAGGGATGTAGAATCAAAAAGGGTAACAAATACGGTACTCAAAGTGTTATATATCAATGCACGGAGTTTAAGAAATAAGGTAGATGATTTTGTTGGACTATTACAGATTGTCATGTATGACGTTGTGGCCATCTCTGAATCGTGGCTGAAGGATGGTTGTCGTCGGGGGATGAAAGCCCAAGGTTGTATCGGAGGGATAGGAAGGTAGGAACAGGGGTAGCATGGATCGGCTGGTAAAAAATGGCATCAAAACTGTAGAAAGATGTGACATAGGATCGGAAGATGTTGAATCCTTGTGGGTTGAATTAAGAAACTACAGGCATAAAAGGATCCTGATATAAGCAGGCCGCTCAACAACAGCTGGGATGCGGACCTTAGATTACAACAGGAAATAAAGCGCGTGTCAAAAAGGCAAGGTTGGGATAGTCATGGGAGATTTCAACATGCAGGTCGATTAGGAAAGTCAGGTTGGAAATGGAAGTTAGGAGAGTGAGGTTGTTAAGTGCTTACGAGATGGCTTTTAAGAGCAGTTTGTCTTTGAATACACTAAGGAATCAGCTATACTGAATTGGAAATGAACTGGATATGATTAGCGAATTAAGTTCAAAGAACCCTCAGGAGTCAGTTATTACAATATGATTGAGTTTAACTTAAATTTTAATAGGGGAAGATTAAAGTCGGACGTAGCAGTATTTCAGTGGAGTAAAGGAAATGTAATAAATGAGCTTTCTTTGAACTGCAGTTGACTGAGGGTTGGCTTTTCTTATTCTATCGCTCCTCGTTGAATGAAACACATATCCCAGTAATGAAATATTGTATTGTGCCTGATGGATGCGTTTTCTTCAGTAGGAAGGAAAGCTGGGCTGACAGAATATTTCAACCAACGGAGGCTGAGCAGATGGGACAAAATAGGCGACAGTGCAGCATGATTTCAGTGAAAAGTGAAGAGAGTCACGAGAGAGCCCGGGAAAGCCAGATTGCTTCCGGGAGCGCCTCCGATTAGCGTCACCACGGCCATTTTGAAATAAGAAGAGCGATGTTTTCAATTGGGAAAGTCCGTGAAACTCTATATTTTCTTGTCCCACGAGTGGATGAGTTGGTTGATTGGCACCCGTCTGTCTGGAAGGACAATGGATAATAATGATCAACATCACAAGCCTAGGCGGAAGGTATGGAGATCCTGAGATACCAGTCGTCAAGATCACCCTCTCGCCTTCCAAAGGAAAGCTTATGGAACATTACGTTTGGCACTTGTTCGGCTCCTTGAGCTGCCGGAATTCTGTTCAATGATGTGAGTCACCTTAGGGGCTCCACTCCCGAGTCGGTAAGTATACACTATTGATGAAGGGATCTGTTGTCTTACTCACAGAAAGGGAATCGGGCGATATGGAGAGCGCGCAAGGAAGGAGAGTTGTTGTCGGTGGTCTAATTATTGTGATGCAGAGACGAGAGAATGATTTATGTACTCCAGCTCTTCCATACCGTTTTTATCAGTGAGATCGAATCGGGAGAAGGGGTGTGGGTGTCGGTGTTGAGTTATGAGAGTTTGGGTTTGAGGGCTGCAAAGCAGTTTTTAATAAACTCGGACATTACCCTTCCCAATCAAACTCACCCTGAACATCAGATTAATCCAACCAGTTTGTCCAACCCAGATGGTGTTTCATAGGGTTTAACAGCCAGGTGTCAGCTTGTGTCTAGAGGTGGGGCTGATACAGATGCGGACCTCGTCATCTCCCAGCTGGGGAAAGGGGTGCCGGGACACCTTTTATATAACTACAGTCACGAAAATTGCTGCTGTGAATTGTCTTCTTTGTGAAGCAGTTCATTTGGTGCCGTTACTGGATTCCGGGGAGGAGGTGGCGTGGGTGGATGATCGTGAGATAGGGAGGAGGGGGAACGGGTGACCCTTATGAATAGTATGTACTTCAGTCTTCTTTCATCGAGGAAGTACAATTGCCGAAAGACGTTGAATCACATCACCTGATGCTGAATCTTACTTACTTTATTTAATTAATTTGGGTTTGGTGACTTTTATTCAATTACAACAAAAGCTTTACCCGCTACTGAACTGTGACTCCCCACCTAAGCCTCTTGAGCCAAAGTCGGTATTCTCCGCTCTGTCGACTGGTAAACTACACCGCGAAGCACCCCCCGCCCCCGCCACTTTTCGAATTTCTGGGTTCGGTTTTTTTTTCTTTGAAAAATGCGCCAAGCGCCTCTAATACCGCTAGAGCTAGAGAACCGCTCACGCAAAGGCGAAAAAAAAACGGCCGCCAAAACAAAGGATCAGCGGAAAAAAAAAAAATCATAACAAGTTATATAAGCATCCCCGTCCAAAATTTAAAAATAGATCAAAAGAATGCTGCAGCCCAAACCAACCAAACTTCTTTCTCACTCTCACACTCTCCAAAACAGCGCGCAAAGTCGGCTACCGCAGCATCAGCTCAACCCGGAAACCCAGGTAATGTAGCCATTCGTGAGATTTGGTTGCCGGAGGAGCAGGAGCTCAGGGTGCAGGGGTTCAATGGTCTTAGACGTGATAGAGTGGGAATAATTAAAAGGGGAGGTGTATTACTACTCATGGAGAACATCACGGCAGTGCTCAGTCAGGACGGAATGGAAAGCTCGTCTAATGAGGCTTTCTGGGTAGAACCGAAGAATAAGAAAGGTTTTGTCACATTGATGGGTTATTTTATAGACCACTCAGCAGTCCGCAGGGTTAGAAAAGAAAATATTGCAGAGCAATCGCAGACTGTTGCCAAAAACATAAAGTTTATGATAGTAGGTTGTTTTAAATTTGTACATATTGACTAGGTCTCTCATATCGTAAAATGGCTGGATGGGAAAGAATTTGTCATTTGTGTTCAGGAAAGTTTCCTCAATTAATACATCGGTCCCAGAGAGAGATCGATTGAGGTGCTAGATCCCTTGCTTGGGGATGTGAGAGAAATCTGTATATATTACATTTCGTGTCCACTGAACATAATACCATTAGTTTCAATGTAATTATGGAAAAGCATATGTCTAGTTCTCGAGTAGTGATTCTAAATTGGAGAAAGGTCGAGTTTTATGGTATACGAAAGGAATTGATAAGCGTAGATCGGGACAGGTTGTTTTCTGATTAAGGTGTTCTTGGTAAATTGGAGGCGTTCAAAAATGCGATTTTGATAGTGGAGAGATTGCATGCTCCTGTCAGAGTAAAAGGCAATGATGAAAGGTTTAGGGAAGTTTGTTCTTTGAGAGATATTCAGGCCATGGCGAAGAAAAAGCCCGAGGTGAATGAAGTTATAGGCAGGAAGTAAGAAGTGAGTTACTTGAGGTGAATATGAAATGCAAGAGGACACTCAAGAAGGAAATCAAGAGGGCTAAAAGAAGGCATGAGGTTGGTCTTGCAGAGAAGGCGAAGGAAAATCCCAAGGGTTTCTAGAAATATATAAAGAGCAAAAAGATAACAAGGGACGACATCGGTCCTCTGGAAGATGAGAGTGGTAACCTATTTGTGGAGCCGAAAGAGATGTGGGAGATGGACATTCTGCATCTATATTTACTTTGGAGATAGACATAGAGTTTATAGAATAGAGGCAAAGCAGCAGCGATATCATGGCCTCTATACAGATTACAGAGGATGAGATGTTTGCTGTCTTGAGCAAATTAGGGTGGATAAATCCCGGGGGCTGACAAGGCATTCCCTTCGACTCTGTGGGGGGGGGGGGGGCGGCTAGTGTAGAAATTGCAGGGCCCTTAATAGAGACATTTAAATCATCCTTAGGCACAGGTGAGGTGCCGGAGGTTGAAACAATAACAGTTGTTCTGTTTAAGAAATGTTCTCTGCCGGTAGGTCCGACAACCGTGTGGGACACCCTGAGCTTTACGGAATAGTTCAGTATGTTGGGTCTTTATTGCCTGGAACATAGAACTTTGAGGGGTGATTTGATAAATGTATACAAAATTATGAGGGGTAAATGCAAGCGATTTTGCCCCACGGATGTTGGCTGAGACTATAAGTAGAAGCCATGGGTTAAAGCAGAAAGATGGAAGGATTAAGCGGAACATGAGGAGGAACTTCTTCTTTCTGAGGGCATTGAGAATGCGGAACGAGTTGCCAGCTGAAGTTGTGGATGCGAATTCGATTTCAATATTTAAGAAAAATTTGGAGAGTTCCGTGGTAAGTGAGGAGTGGAGGGCGATGCTCCAGATGCAGGTCGATGGGACGAGGCAGCTTAATATTTCGGCACAGACTAAACGGGCCAAATGCCTGCTTCTGCGTTGGCGTCTTCTCTGACCCACTGCATCTCTTGCTGAATCCCCAAATTAGGAATGTACTGAAGTGAACGGTATTGACAGGTTAGTGGAGGGTAACAATATAAGGGGATTGAGGAATTGCATTGGCGGAGTCGGTGCAGTTTCGTACTTGCACTGCGACAGTATTTCACTGCCAGATCGTACAACGGTCTGAAACTTTACGACCTAAATCATATTGGTTTAAATAATCGCACGGTCGAACAATGGTGATTCCTTCCCAGTATGCAGAGGTGACAGCTGTCACTCAAACAACTAGAAGATAACAGATGCCCCAGTCTGTTTATTTGACTACTCTGTTCCATTCATTAGAAGAGAGCCCACAAAGAAAGACGTTTATTGATATTTTACTTCTTGTTGGAATGTCCGAAAATGTGTCAGGCGGTATGGAAATGAAAGCTGATTTTTGTTTGCTTGTCATGTCTCGTTTGAGACACCCTCAGTGCTCTCTGCTATCGCCACATGGTCACACGTGGGACGTCCAGCAGATCCCTTTCCTGCTTCGAAACTCCTTGTCCACTGCCGGCTCGGCCTGTGCCCATCTCCTGACAAATACAACTGACACACCAGTTGGTTTCAGAATTTTCTGTGTATTATTGGGAATGGAGCTGTGAATATCCAGGAACGCAATTGCCGTATCTGCTGAGCTGCGGAGTCTGTGGTTTTGACATCAGTAGAGTATGTCAGCGTAGAGATTGCTTCAGTATCCCAAAGTAAAGAGATTTGGGATCAAATTGCAAAGTTAAAAGTACTTTTATTATCCAAGTTTACATATGTCAGCAACTACAAAACTGAGCTTCGCTTTCTTGCGGGCATAGTCAGTAAATCCACGAACCACAACAGATACAACGAAAGACAGCACACAATAGAATGGAAGTAGACCCTGTGAGCAGAGGAGAAAAATCTGTATAAATACAAAATAAAAGTTAAAAAAATAATAATAAAATAAAGAAAAATAATAAATAAATAACCGATGCATACAGAACATGAGCAAAGGGGGCATGGTCTGGGTGGTGGGTGTGCTCGATGATTGATGCTGCTTTCCAGGGGCAGCCTCTCCCTGTAGATTTCTCAAATGGTGAGAAGGGACTGACCCGTGATGGACTGGACAGGATCCGCTACGTTTTGTTGGATTTTCCTTTCAAGGGCATTGGCGCGTTTCCATGCTCGGCTGTGAAGCAAACAGCCAATACACCCTCCACTACACCTCTGCTGATGTTTGTGAAAGTTTCAGATGTAATGCCGATACTCCGTAAGCTTCTAAGAGAGAAGAGACGGGGCCATGCTTTCGTTTGAACTACACTTTCATGCAGAGCCCAGGCCAGATTCTCTGAAACAGAAACATCGAGGATTTAAAAAGGGAGAGAAAGGTAGGAGAAATGTGTGAGAGAGAGAGAGCGAGAGTTAGATAGACAGACGGAGACACAGAATGGATGGGTGGATGGATAGGGGGCGAGTGAGACGGAGAGAGGGATAATGACATAGAGGCAGGTATACAATATACGGGAAGACAACAGCCACAGATATAGAGTGAGTTAGGGAAACAGACAGAAACAGGGGTGAACATAGGGATAGCGATGGATACAGCACAAGTTCTGAATTACAGATGTAGTAGAGAGGGGGTCACTGGGGACTGTAGACAGTCTCCTTGATCTCCAGAATGGTGTTGCCTATTTTTGAGGAACAAATATCTGAAATGAGGAACAACACCGGAAGGCCGAGTATATTTGGAGGGCTAATCTGATAAAGTTAAGACAGGAATGTCTGCATCGCTGTTTTAATTAAATTTATTCACTGTTAGGGATATATAGCGAAAGCTAACAAATTGGTGAGTACAGGCCCATAGCCTATATCAAACATTCATCATTCTCCTGGATTTAGCTATTAGCCTCTCGAAGCGAATCAATAGACTAAGATCTAGGTCTCTACACCTCCTTGTGCAACTGGATCCAGGATTTCCTTACTGGCAGATCCAGTCAGTACAGATTGACAGCAACATCTCTTCCACAATCACCAGCAGCACGAAATTGTTTCTTGATCCTCAACTGAATATGATTTCCCTAAAATAAACCATTAGATCATCAGACAGAGGAGCAGAGTCAGGCCATTCTGCCCAACGGTTCAGCTCCACCATTCCGACATTGTCGATTTATAATCCTCCTCACCCCATTGCCCTGTAACAGTTGAAGCCCTCACTGATCAAAAACCTATCAATCTCTGCTTTAAATATACCCAATGACTTAGCTTACGCAGACGTCTGTGGCAATGAATTCCACAGATTCACCAGCCTCTGGCTAAAGTAATTCCTCATCATCTCTGTTCAAAATTGGACATTCTTCTATTCTGCGTCTGTGCCTCTATTCCTAGACTCCTTCACTCTAGGAAACATATTATTTATCAACACTTTATTTCGGCCTTTCAATATTAGATAGCTTTCAACGAGAGTTCTCCCCCATCTCACTCTGATTATTCTAAGCTGCAGCGAGTGCAGGCCCATAGCTATCAAACACTCCTCATAGTTTAATCTTTCGAACCCGGGCACATTCTCGTAAACGTCCTCTGCGCGTTCTCCAATGCCAGCACACCTTTTCTTAGATAAGGAAAAATATTCGGTAATGCAAAGTAAATCCACAGCTTCTTTTCGGCACCATAGTCATCTTAAAACAGGATTCCCTGTATATTCTATTCCTTTTTTCATGTCCAATGTGGGCGAGTCCATTTAGAACAGAATTGGGGAGGAATTTCTTCAGCCACAGTGTGGTAAATATATGGAATTAATTGCCGCAGACTCTTTCTGAGGACATGTAGTTGCGTATATTTAAAGCGGAGGTTGATTCTTGATTCGGGTGGAAGTCAAAGAAGACAGGAAAATGTGGTTGAAAAAAGATGGAATGGCGGAGCAGCCTTGTTCTGCTCCTATGTCTGATGGTCAAATAACGCACTAAGTGCAGCAGCCGCACTAAGCATAGCAAGTACTCACAGAGGCACCTCCGAGGTGCTGATTGGCGGACAAGGGTAGAGAAGTCGTGCGAGAGGATATTCTGACCCGCAGTTATTACTGGGTACCGCCCCCCACTCCGCTCAATCAACATGAGTAGAGTTGGGGTTTCAGGTGCCATCTTCCCCGGCAGTGTTGTGACCCCCCCCCTCCCCAGGTGCCCTTGGCGCTGGCTTAGTGACAGTGGAGTGCCTAGGATGGCCTTCGGAACACCGTCTGACAACACGGCTCTCCCTCATCACACCCCTTTCTACAAGTCATTCCCCCCTCTGGCAGTGTGTAGCGCTGTGCTTATTGCTCTTCACTCGGAGAGGACGTTGTCCCGTCCAACCGCTACCTTTCCCCTATTCCCAGCAGCAAATGAAGCACTTTCTCAACAGTGGTGCAGAGATGGCTCGGTACTCATTTGACCCCCTGAGGGTAACACACTGCCGCAATAATTGACGGACTTTCTCTCTCAAACCTACCCCTCAGTCCGTAGTGGCGAAAGAACCTTGCACTATGGTACTCCCATTCCGAGCTCCGTGGTGCCTGCTCCAAACTTCAGCGCGTCTCTCAGCTTCTACTCCTATAGCTTGGAATATACCAGTTCTTTATCCCTGACTTGTTGGGAATGCGCTAAGTTCATGGGGTCAGGCCAACACCAGCGGTATCCCCTTGGTTCTGAGGTGACAGTCTAGCTGAAACGAGGATAGCAGATTTACTCCCGATTCATCTCTCTCTCTCTCTCTCTCTCTCTCTCTCTCTCTCTCTCCTCTCTCTCTCTCTCTCTCTCTCTCTCTCTCTCTCTCTCTCTCTCCTCTCTCTCTCTCTCTCTCTCTCTCTCTCTCTCTCTCTCTCTCTCTCTCTCCCTCTCTCCCCCTTTCGTTCACTCGTCGACTTCTGAAAGAAGGCTGATTGGAGGAAATGTAAAGGCGGGGTTCCTTGTTTTTCTCGGAGCTGCCGCTGAAGGAGGCAGTTGCTTAAAGGGGCATTGTCCATGCTCCATCCCAGCCAGTGCACAGTGTAAAATTGACTGCCGCGGTTTCAGGTGACAACAAGCTCCTTCATAAAATTCCGGTCGCCATAATTTTAAATCATCTCTCCACCCTGTCTGAATCAATGTCCGATTCAACGATACCGCGTTACCATTTCGACAAGTCTCTCCTTCCAATGTAAGGAGCAGGGTCCTCCTTTATCTGATCCCTCACATTTGGCAGATGGACTATCGCAATGGGACAACAAACGACTACAATCGCCCAGAAGGCTGCCCACTAAGTCATTGAACAATGATCTGCGGCAATTTATAAAGGAGCTGGAAGAACTCAGCTATTCAGGCAGTATCCGTGGAGGGAATTGGACAGTGGACATGTCGTGTTGCGACCCTTCATCTGTGCTTCCAATGAAGATATGTTGTCCCCGAAATATACTGCCCCAGTTTCCCAAATGAATACGATAGTATTGAACTTAATAAAGTTATTATTCAAATATTAGCATTCCGCCCCCCCCCCTTTGTTTTATATAGTAATATGCACCAAGATATAGTGAAAAGCTTGTCTTGCGTACTGTGTAGACTGATCAAATCATTACATAAAACATTAAGGTGGGGCAACGTAAAATACTAACATTGTAGAAAACAGTGTAACAGTTACAGAGAAATGCAGTTCCGGTAAACAATAAAGTGCAAATCATAACGAGGTAGTCTCCAAATTCAGGAGTGCATCCATACCAGTGACTCATAATAGTGGATAGAAGCTGCCTTTGGGCCTGGTGGTACGAGCTTTCATGGCTTTTGTATCTTCTGCCTGTTGAGAAAGCGAAGAAGAGAGAATGACCAGGTTGGGTTTCGGTCTCTGATTATGCTTTACTGAGGCTGGTTTCCATGATATGCTATTCACTGCAATTTCTTATGGCTATGGTTATGCAGTTCGCCGTAGACCCGTTTTGACGGTAGGTCAATTGCAGTGAGTGGAGGTTGTCTGGTAAACTAGAGTAGATTATGATCAGCCTATAGAATACATTCCTGGTGTCAGATGTCGAACCCACAGTGCGGTAGTCTTTAAAACACGTCAGTTTGTTTTTGCTCTTTGAAACTCCGGTCGCCATAACCTTAAATCGTCTCTCCACTGTGTCTGAATCAATGCCCAGTTCAACGACACCGTGTTACCATTTCAGCAGGTCTCTCCTTCCCATGTAAGGGGGTGGGTCCTCCTTTAGCTGAACCCTCACACTTGGCAGATGGACTATCGCAATGGGACAACGAACGAAGACAATCGCTCAGCAGGCTGCCGATCAAGTCATTGAAGAATGATCCGAGGCAATTTATGAAGGAGCTGGAGGAACTCAGCTATTCAGGCAGTATCCGTGGAGGGAACTGGACATTGGACATTTCGTGTTGCGACCATTCATCTGTGCTTCCAATGAAGATATGTTGTCCCCGAAATATACTGCCCCCAGTTTCTCACATGAACACGATAGTATTGAACTTAATAAAGTTATTGTTCAAATATTAGCATTCCCATTGTTTTATTATTGTCATATGCACCAAGATATTGTGAAAAGCTTGTCTTACGTACTGTGTAGACTAATCAAATCATTACATAATACACTAAGGTGGAACAACGTTAAAAAATAACATTGTAGAATACAGTGTAAGAGTTACAGAGAATTGCAGTTCTGGTAAACAATAAAGTGCAAATCATAACGAGGTAGAATCCAAATTCAGGAGTGCATCCATACCAGTGTCTCATAACAGTAGATAGAAGCTGCCCTTGGTCCTGGTGGTACGAGGTTTCATGGCTTTTGTGCCTTCTGCCCGTCGGGAAAGCGAAGAAGAGAGAATGTCCAGGGTGGTTGGGGTCTCTGATTATGTTTTACAGAGGCTGGTTTCCCTGGCATGCTAAGTTATGTTCTCAATTCACTGCAGTTTCTTATGGCTATGGTTATGCAGTTCACCGCAGACCCGTTTCCACGGTAGGCCAATTGCAGTGAGTGGAGGTTGTCTGGTAATCTAGAGTAGATTATGATCAGCCTATAGAATACCCTCCTGATGTCAGATGTTGAACCCACAGTGCGGGAGTCTTTAAAACACGTCATTTTATTTTTGTTGAGTATCGGATAGTGGTCAACTTAAAGCAATCAAGAAGTACAGCTTGATGCAGGTGGACGTTAAGTATCCCTGTCAGATGATCCGTACAGGATCTAATGCCATTGCCAAGGACAAAAACCGGGCATGAACTAGAAAGAGGTTAATAGATGCTGCAGAGGCTTGAGGAGAGCTTGTGTAGACTAGGACTATTCTCTGGAAAGTTAGAGATTGAAGAGTGACCCGATAGGTATCTAAACTCAAGGGGCATCAACAAGGCGAAAGAACATCGATTTTTTTTTCACAGAACGCATACTAAGGAAAACAAGGCGGAGGCTTAACATCAGATGCGAGAGATTTAAAACGAAAATCAAGAGCAGCTATTTCACGTAAAGGGTGGTGCGTATTTGGAAGAAGCTGCTAGAAATATTGATCGAGGCGCGTACATTAACAGAATTTAAAAGCCATCTATCAATGCGGG
Organism: Hemitrygon akajei; assembly: GCF_048418815.1. NCBI lineage: Eukaryota > Metazoa > Chordata > Chondrichthyes > Myliobatiformes > Dasyatidae > Hemitrygon > Hemitrygon akajei. The sequence continues at coordinate 99,147,872 of NC_133134.1, read as the reverse complement.
ATATGGGAGGTTTAGCGGTCTATGCGACAAACGCGGGAAGATGGGACGAGCTCGCTGGCAACACAGTGGACACGGAGGAGTTGGGCCGAAAGGAAGAGCCGTGGTAGTAGGGGACGCCATAGTAACAGGTACGGAAAGGATTTCTGCGGCAACAGGCGAGATTTAAGGATGGTGTGTTGCCTCCCTGATTCTAGGATCCAGGACATCACGGGCATATTGCAGGTAATCCTCAAGGGTGAAGGTGAACAGCCGGAAGAGGTAGTGCACGTCGGCACAAATTACATCGGGAAGAAGAGGAAAGACATTCTGCAGCGGGTCTTCAGAGAACTCGGAATAAGGCTGAAAAGCAGGACTTCCAGGGTGGTTTTCTTTAGTTTGCTTCCAGTTCCTCGTGCTGGAGAAGGCAGGAACAGGGTGTTAATGGATCTGGATGTGGCTGAGGAACTGGTGCAGAAAGCAGTAAGGATTTACATTCTTGAAACACTGGGGTTTGTTTTGGGGTAAGGATAAATTGTACAAAAGGGACGGATTGCACGTTAATAGGCGGGGGACCAGCATTCTGGCAGACAGGTTTGCCACTGCAACACGGATGTGTTTAAACTAAGTAGTGTGGGGGGAGGGAGGGGATGGACTGGAAATATAAAGATGGAGTTAAAGGAAAAGTGAAAATAGAAAAAGTTAAAAAGCACAACAGAATCGATGGAGCAGAAAGCTCAAGAAGAGATCATACAGTATGGCCAAGTGAAATAGAAAGTGATATGAAAGGTGAGGGGAGTAACGAATTAAAAGTATTATATATGAATGCACGAAGTATAAGGAATAAATTAGATAAGCTGGAGACTCAGTTGGAAATTGGCAAGTATAATGTTGTGGGGATAACAGAGACGTGGCTTCAAGCGGATAGGGCCTGGGAAATTCATATTCAAGGATATACGTCTTATCGAAAGGACAGACTGACGGGCAGAGGGGGTGGTGTGGCTCTGTTGGTGAGGAATGATATTCAATCCCTTGCGAGCGAGGACATAGAATCAGGGGATGTAGAGTCTGTATGGATAGATTTGAGAAATTCTAAGGGTAGATAGACCCTAATGGGAGTTATCTACAGACCCCCAAACAGTAGTCTGGATGTAGGGTGTAAGTTGAATGAAGAGTTAAAATTGGCATGTCGTAAAGGTAATGATACAGTTGACATGGGGGATTTCAACATGCAGGTAGACTGGGAGAATCAGAACGGTACTGGACCCCAAAAAAGGGAGTTTGTGGAGTGCCTCCGAGATGGATTCTTAGAACAGCTTGTACTGGAGCCTACCAGGGAGAAGGCAATTCTAGATTTAGTGTTGTGCAATGAATCGGATTTGATCAGGGACCTCGAGGTAAAGGAGCCATTAGGAGGTAGTGACCATAATATGATAGGTTTTAACCTACAATTTGAGAAGGAGAAGGGAAAATCAGATGTGTCAGTATTACATTTGAACAAAGGTAACTATGGAGCTATGAGGGAGGAGCTGGCGAAAGTTCAATGGAACAATACCCTAACAGGGAAGACAGTGGAGCAACAATGGCAGATATTTCTGGGAATAATGGAGAAGGTGCAGGATCGGTTCATTCCAAAGAGGAAGGAAGATCCTAAGTGGAGTAAGGGGAGGTCGTGGCTGACGAGAGAAGTAAAGGAAAGTATAAAAATAAAACAGAAGTATAACATAGCAAAGATGAGCGGGAAGCCGGAGGACTGGGAAGCTTTTAAAGAGCAACAGAAAATAACAAAAAAGGCAATACGCTAAGAAAAAATGAGGTACGAAGGTAAACTAGCCAAGAATATAAAGGAGAGCAGTAAAAGCTTCTTTAGGTATGTGAATAGCAAAAAAATAGTTAAGACCAAAATTGGGTCATTGACGACAGAAACGGGTGAATTTATTATGGGGAACAAGGAAATGGCAGATCAGTTGAAAAGGTACTTTGGATCTGTCTTCACTAGGGAAAACACAAACAATCTCCCAGATGTAATAGGGGTCAAAGGAACGAGGGTAATGGATGAACTGCAGAAAATTTATATTAGGCAAGAAACGGTGTTGGATAGTCTGTTGAGTCTGAAGGTTGATAAGTCCCCGGGACCTCAAGCTCTGCGTCCCAATGTACTTAAGGAGGTGGCTCTAGAAATCGTGGACGCATTGGTAATCATTTTCCAATGTTCTATAGATTTAGGAACAGTTCCTGGTGATTAGAGGGTGGCTAATGTTGTCCCAATTTTCAAGAAAGGAGGGAGAGAGAAAAATGGGAATTATAGACCGGTTAGCCTGACGTCAGTGGTGGGAAAGATGCTGGAGTCAATTATAAAAGAAGACATTACACCACATTTGGATAACAGTAGAAGAATCAGGCCGAGTCAGCATGGATTTACGAAGTGAAAATCATGCTTGACTAATCTTCTGGAGTTTTTTGAGGATGTAACTATGAAAATTTACAAGGGTGAGCCAGTGGATGTAGTGTATCTGGACTTTCGGAAAGCCTTTAATAAAGTCCCACATAGGAGATTAGTGGGCAAAATTAGGGCACATGGCATTGGGGGCAGAGTACTGATATGGATTGAAAATTGGCTGGCTGATAGGAAACAAAGAGTAGCGATTAACGGGTCCCTTTCGGAATGGCAGGCTGTGACCAGTGGGGTACCGCAAGGTTCGGTGCTGGAACCGCAGCTGTTTACAAGATTTAGATGAAGGGATTAAAAATAACATTAGCAAATTTGCCGCTGACACAAAGCTGGGTGGCAGTGTGAAATGTCAGGAGGATGTTATGAGAATGCAGGGCGACTTGGACAGATTAGGTGAGTGGGCAAATGTATGGCAGATGCAGTTTAATGTGGATAAGTGTGAGGTTATACACTTTGGTAGAAAGAACAGGAAGGCAGATTACTATCCAAATGGAGTCCAGTTAGGAAAAGGGGAAGTACAACGAGATCTAGGTGTTCTTGTACATCAGTCAATGAAACCAAGCATGCAAGTTCAGCAGGCAGTGAAAAAAGCTAATGGCATGCTGGCCTTTATAACATGAGGAATTGAGTATAGGAGTAAAGAGTTCCTTCTGCAGGTGTACATGGCGCTGGTGAGACCCCACCTGGAGTATTGTGTGCAGTTTGGTCTCAAAATTTGAGGAAGGACATTCTTGCTATTGACAGAGTGCAGCGTAGGTTCACAAGGTTAATTCCCGGAATGGCGGGACTGTCATATGTTGAAAGATTGGAGCGACTGGGCATGTACACACTGGAATTTAGAAGGATGAGAGGCGATCTGATTGAAACATATAAGATTATTAAGGAAGTGGATACGCTGGAGGCAGGAAGCACGTTCCCGCTGATGGGTGAGTCCAGAACTAGAGGCCACATTTTTAGAATAAGGGGTAGGCCATTTAGAACAGAGATGCGGAAAAAACTTTTTCACCCAGAGAGTGGTGGATATTTGGAATGCTCTGCCCCAGAAGGCAGTGGAGGCCAAGTCTCTGGATGCTTTAAAGAGAGAGTTTTTATAGATAGCTTTTATAGATAGCGGGGTCAAGAGATATGGGAGGAGGCCAGGAACGGGGTACTGATTGTGTATGATCAGCCATGATCGCCGAATGGCCTACTCCAGCACCTACTGTCTATTGTCTATTGTTTCCGTGCTGCATGATGTCACAACGGCTTCTGAAAAAGACTCAGCAACTGGTTGAGGAGACCGTCCCAGTTACCAAAGATTCAAAACAGGGAACAAAGGAAATTCGTGCAGGAGGTTGTTGTTATCAGGAACTAAAGACCAAACGGTCTGGAAGATTTTCAATAAGCAGTAGATTGCATAACACAGTACAAGAAAATGCCCTCCGGCCCACAATGTATTCGCCGAATACAGTGGCAAATTAAACTAATTCTCGAATGCCTGAACGTGATTCATGAACTCTCATTTTCATGTTTTTCATGAATAAAATATCTTTTTCTGTGTCTCATTTATACAGATCATTTTATCACATCAGTACAACACTTAATGATCGATGGCTACTCTCTCCGTTCCTTCCTCCTCCTTCAACTCTCATCCACACTTCACACCTTCCTCTTAACGTCGTACCAAGCTTTTGTTTAACTTCAATTTCTATGTAACTAACCAGAAGGAATCCTGAGAGGAAGTGAGATGCGGTACTCACTGTGCCGTCTACAGGGGAAACGTTAAACTGACGAGCGTCTAACCATTGCCACTGCACAGAAAACAAGAGAAAATGACCCATCAAGAACAGTCACCATTACATGGCCGATTTGTGGAAGCTTTCTGTGTACATATTGGTCAGTTCCTTTTCAACGTTGCAACTTTGATTAGAAAAACACTCCGCTGTGTTGGGAAAGGCATGCAGGAGTCGTGGAACATGATGGAAGCGTGAGTTCGTCATTGATAAAACTCGTTGGGAAGAGAGTTCATAAGGTCCCTTCGAATGGCTTTTCCTTACTTTACATCCTCATTGATTCTCTTTTCAGACCATAAGAAACAGGAGCAGGATTAGGCCATTCGGTCTAGAAACTCTTAAACCATTCCATCATGGCTGACTTACCATCCCTCTCAAACCCATGTTTCTGCCTTCTCAGTTTAACCTCTGAAACCCTTCCGAGTTAACAACCCATAGATCTTCACTTTAAGTGTACCCAATGACTCGGTTTCTACAGCTGACTGCGACAATGGATTCCAAAGATTCACCACACTCTGGCTAATGAAATTCCGCCTTATTTCTGCTCTAAAGGGACATCCCTCTAATCTGAGACTGCGAAATCTGTTCATTGCCTACCTCATTCTTAGAAACATCCTCTCTATTTAGACCTTACAATACTCGACAGGTTTCAATGACAGTTTCCCCCCATCATTTTTGTCTGAACACCAGCGAAAATACAGGCCCATATCTATCATGGCTCCTCAGACATTAGCTCATTCATTCGTGGAATCATTCTCGTGAACCACCTCCGGACCATCTCCGATGCCAGTACATTCTTTCGTAGATATGGTTGCTCAGATCTTCTCACAGTACTCCAGGTGATGTTCGACCAATGCGTTACAAAGCCTCAGTATTGCATCCTTGCTTTTATGTTTTAATTGATGGCCACTAGCTTCGGCGTCCACTGCCTCTCGCCTGGTTCCAACATAAGCATCGGCACCCGGAAACATCTGCACACCCACCTTATTGGAAACTTTCAACATTAACATTAACCCCGATGAGTTCTCCACCAACACAATCAACTCATTTTACTTCTCTGGAGAAAGATTTCCTGGTATCATTAGGACTGCTGATAAATCTAATCAGATTCCTGCCCACAGTCTCGCACCCTAGGTTCAGCACTGTGTAAAATACTCGTAGTGTGATCTGACCAACGCTAGCAGCCGTGTATTTTTATGTGCTTGCAAACCACCATGTATGTGTACCTGGCTCCGAGTGAACAGGAAAGCCGCAGCGCGCCTCTGCCTGTTTCCAATACAACCAAACATTTATTAATAAGCATTGCGTTTGATTTTCATCAATTAAATAGGATCTCACCCCTCCCTTGCATCAACCTTACAAAGCGTTGAATAGGCGACTGTGATTAACACCCAGAGTTTAGCTCGGTCACGAACAATGAGGTGCTTGGCGGTCTTTCAGCTCTCTCACCTACTGCAAGTTTAGGGACCCGAATGTCGTGCGGAAAAGACTTTGGGTAGCTAATTTAGAAAGCATAAAACACAATTTGGTAGAATAAGTATGGAGTTTCTAATACCAGAGTTCATACATTTTAAGCTGAAAGCGGCTAATTTCAAAGGAGATATGCAGAGCAGGGTTTTACACAGATAATAGTGGGAGACTGAAATATGCTGGGGTGGTAGTAGAGGGAGACACATTTGGGACTGTTAAGAACCGTTTAGTTAGGCGTATGGATGTGAGGAGAATGGATATTATGTAGTCAGAAGTGATTAGACTGGTAGTTAATTATTAATGTAATTGGTTCGGTACACCATTGTGGGTTGAATGGCCTGTTACTGTGTAACAGTTGTCGCGTACACGCAACACTGTAAAAGTATCAGCAGCAATAGAACACACCTGGAGACTGTTTTTTTTCTGCTAACAAAACTCTATTTCATTAGTAACTACGCAATATAGTAACTTAAAACAGGTAAATCAAGAGTTAACGGTGTTATGCATATATAGGTGTAAGTTTTCAAGTTCCCGAACTTATTCAACTTAGGTCGTAAGTGATACAGTCTTACAGTGGTATGTAAGAACGTTCTGTTCAGTTCACAGGTTAATTAATGCGAGATATTTGTAATCCAAAGGCAATTGTTGTGAGAAGGCAATTACGTCGATATTCCACAGATTCCACGACATCAATACAAAATAACAACAATAGTAGATTTTATCTTCGAATTTGTTCCACTCCACACACGAAGTAATACCGACAGCGATCTTCCACAAATTCAGCTATGGGACATCTCAAGGTGGCCACAGGACACTCAAACAGAATCGACGAATGGATTATCAGCAACAGTAGCTTATCACAAAGGGGACCATCTTCAAGGGAACCACCACCCAAGCAATGGTCGACACACCGGTGGATTCCACAATGTTACCCCAATCACATAACACGTTATAGCCACTTACCCAGTTCCACAACATACGAAATAATTCCAACAGTGATTTGCCACAGAACCCACTCCTGTTGATTAAATATGTGACAATCACACTTTGGTATTCGAATGTAAACAACTTCACCCTTACAGGTTACTTAGAGAGAGAGTCGAAAGACTATCCTGATGATTTTTTTTCTTTCCGCAGTTGTTAGCCCTTAAGTGGGTAACAGTCATGAGAGGGAAGGGCAAGAGTCAGATACCATAGAGTTACCCCTGTGGCTGTCTCCCTTCACAATAAGTACTCCTGTTTGAGTACTGTTGGGATAGACGGTCTACTTGTGGGAAGCAACAGTGGCCGCGACTCAAGCAGAGTCTGGCCCTGTGCTTCACAATGGTAGGGAAAGGAAGAAGGCAGCTGTAAGAGGGGACTCTATATTTAGGGGGTCAGACAGGCGATTCTGTGGACGCAGCAAAGAAACACGGATGGCAGTTTGCCTCCCCGGTGCCATGGTCTGGGATGATCGCAGGATTACTGTCGGTCCCACGCCGCAGAGAGTATAGGAATAAAATGAGCTGGAGGATACATGCGTGGCTGAAGGATTGGAGCAGCGGGAAGGGATTCAAAATTCTCGATCCTTAGGACCTCGTTACGGGCAAACATGACATGTACAAAAAGGACGGGTTGCACTTGAATCCGAGGGGGTCCAATATCCTGGTAGGAAGGAGTTTAAACTCCTGGGAGGAGTTTAAACTCGAATTGCTGGGGGTTGGGAACCGGACCCTTAACAGGTTGCTTGAAATGACAAGGAGAAACTCTGAGGTACGGAGATGGAGGGGAGCCCTTCACCGAACAGCGGCAAAGTGAGAAAATGGGCGAGCGGACGGAGGGTATTTGAAGCCACCATTGTCAATGGATTCACGGTATCGGTCAATTGAAATGATGGGGACTTCCTCTGCTTAAGATGGCACAGAGTCAAATGTTTACACAATGTAAACACATCAGGCAGGAAAGGAAATGAACCCATTTTGATTGCAGTCAACCGATCAGTGTTTTAGATATAAAAAATATTGGGTTCCGGTGACGTCATCTTCCAGAATGGCAGTTCAGTCAATAGCTCCTCTGGAAAAAAACGGATATTTTGCCCCGTTAATCCATCAAATACAAGATGTTTCGAAAAAATCTGAATTGATAAATGGGGAAAAAGAATGGAGATTAAAAAAGCGTCACTGCGGAGCATATGGACAAGAGGGGTGCAGCGAGCAGCTCTCCTACCCAAACGCGTGGTAACGAGGCTGACGATAGGCCTCGTTCAGGCGAAGCTGCAAATATGATCAAGATTCTGGAAGAGATACGGGAGTTCCAAAAAGAAATAAACCAGCAACTAAATGATATCAAGTCAGAGCTTATCAACGTTAATCAAAAAAATAGTGGGGGCAGGGACACGAATTGAGAAGGTAGAAGATCGCGTACAAAACGTGGAACATTTACTAAGTAAGACGATAAAAATATTAAATCAACAAGAAAATAAGCTGATTGACCTGGAGGGAAGATGACGGCAGAAAAATATAAGGATATACAATGTTCTCGAAGGAGCGTAGGGTTTTGCTATGACGGAGTTTGTCCGAAAGCTGCTGCGGGACGCGCTGGAGCTTCCCTCGACTATGGAGCTTGAAATTGAGAGGGCGCATCGTGCGCTCACCCCGCGGCCTATTGGAGACAGAGAAGATAAGCCACGCTCAATAGTAATTAGATTCCTTCGGTACAATACCAAGGCGGAGATTCTGCGAAGGGCCTGGCGTAAGAAGAGGGTGTTTTTGAACGGTAAGTTAATCTATTTCAAGCAACATTACACCCCGGTTGTCCCACAGAGACGTAAAGTACACTCTGAAGTAAAGCAATATTAAAGCAAAGAAAGATAAGTTTTCAAACTCCATACTGTGCTGTGAGGATTACATTCCTTGACTTCTCTAGTGCCTTTAACACCATCCAGCCCAAGGTCTTAAGGCACAAACTAACGGAGATGGGAGTAGACTCTCACATGGTGGATTGGATAGTGGACTACTTGACAGATAGACCTCAGTATGTGCGGTTGGGAGACTGTAGGTCTGACACGGTGGTCAGAAGCACAGGGGCGCCGCAGGGAACCGTACTCTCTCCGGTCCTATTTACCCTGTAAACATCAGACTTCCAATATAACTCGGAGTCCTGCCATGTGCAGAAGTTCGCTGATGACACGGCCATAGTGGGGTGTGTCAGGAATGGACAGGAGGAGGAGTATAGGAAACTGATACAGGACTTTGTGATATGGTGCAACTCAAACTACCTGCGTCTCAATATCACCAAGACCAAGGAGATGGTGGTGGACTTTAGGAGATCTAGGCCTCATATGGAGCCAGTGATCATTAATGGAGAATGTGTGGAGCAGGTTAAGACCTACAAGTATCTGGGAGTACAGTTAGACGAGAAGCTAGACTGGACTGCCAACACAGATGCCTTGTGCAGGAAGGCACAGAGTCGACTGTACTTCCTAAGAAGGTTGGCGTCATTTAATGTCTGTAGTGAGATGCTGAAGATGTTCTATAGGTCACTTGTGGAGAGCGCCCTCTTCTTTGTGGTGGTGTGTTGGGGAGGAAGCATTAAGAAGAGGGACGCCTCACGTCTTAATAAGCTGGTAAGGAAGGCGGGCTCTGTCGTGGGCAAAGTACTGGAGAGTTTAACATCGGTAGCTGAGCGAAGGGCGCTGAGTATGCTACGGTCAATTATGGATAACTCTGAACATCCTCTACATAGCACCATCCAGAGACAGACAAGTAGTTTCAGCGACAGGTTACTATCGATGCAATGCTCCTCAGACAGGATGAAGAGGTCAATCTCCCCAATGCCATTAGGCTTTACAATTCTACCGCCAGGACTTAAGAACTTTTTAAAAGCTATTATTAATGCTTTTTGAGATAGTGATTTAGATGCATATCATATCTTTTACTGAGTTAAGTATTGTATGTAGTTAGTTTTGCTACAACAAGTGTATGGGACATTGGAAAAAAGTTGAATTTCCCCATGGGGATGAATAAAGTATCTATCTATCTATCTACTCTGCTAAATTGAGGGTGTTTTATGACGATAGGATCCGACTGTATCAGACAGCGGAAGCGGCAGCTACAGACATGAAGGCCAGAGGGTTGCACGTCAGTGTGATCAAACCGAGAGAAAGCATGTCTGAGCAGATATCCCGGTCTGCTTGGGAAATATTGCGATAATCGACAAAACAGGGGACGTGAGGAGGGCGAGAGTAATATATCAGGAAAAGACTGTGAATTTTCCGAAGACAACCCTCACCCCCTCCATAACAGCCATACCTACTTTTATGGGTACTGCAATGGGGGCCCTCAACTCACAGGTAGGTGGGGCTATCCCCCACAGCTAGACGTTTCCTCTAGCTCAACCCAGGGTCATTTACTGGAGACATTAGCTTTGGAATCACAGCTTCTTTGCCTTTTTATTATTTTTCGCGTTTCTTGCTTCTTAATTATTCAGTGAGTAGATGGATGAAGCTTCATTCTGCTAATTTCAATGATACCTGGACAGATAAATACACATAGCTAAGGACAAAATTAAGTTAATTTCTTTTAACGTCAATGGGCTGTTAAATCCAATCAAACGTAGTAGAATTCTATCCAAAATGAAAAAAGAACAAATCCATGTAGTATATTTACAGGAAACTCACTTAAGTGACAATGAGCATGGAAAACTAAAGAGAATAGGCGTCACTAATATGTTTTTCTCCTCATATAAATCAGGACATAGCAGAGGATTTGCTATTCTTATCTCCAACAAGCTGAATTTTGAAAAAGTATTCGAGATGGCGGGGTGGGGGGGAGGGGAATAGACGGAGATTCAGTTACACTATTGAATATATACGCACCTCCAGGAAGTGATATTGGTTTATTTCAGAAAATTACTACTTTTATGGTAAAGGAAACAGAAGGTCTCCTGATATGTGGGGGAGACTTAAATTTGTAATTGCAACCAAAGTTAGAGTCTTCCAGTAGTAAAACCTGTGAAACAAAATCCTTACATAAGAAAGTTAATACACATTTTAAGGATGTTCGTCTAATTGACATATGGAGCTACCTCTAGCTCCAACAGAACGGATTACACACATTATTCTCCCCACCCCCCACCCCCATTCTGTATATGCAAGAATAGATTACTTCATAAAATTTGGAAAAGACAAAGGCAAAATAAACACCTGTGGAATTGGGACAATAGATGTAAGTGACCATGCACTTACACTGTATATTTATCTGCTGATTTTGACCTACAGCCAAAGAATAATAATTGGAAACTAAATTCAAGTCTGCTCGATGATCCTTAGTTTAAGGAACAATTTAAAAAAGAAATTGGTCTTTACTTAGAATTCAATGATACTGGAGAGGTTTCACCTCCCATTCTATGGGATACTCTGAAGGCTGTTTTAAAAGGGAAAATTATAGCGATATCTTTATATAAGAAAAAAAAATTAGGAATAAAACATTAGAGGAATTATAAAATTGGCAGAAGAAACCAGAAAAAAAAAAACACAAATTGAATTTGGCACAGGATACATTAGAGGAAATTAAAATAATTAGGAATGAAATTAATAGTTTGTCTGTGCAAGAAATGAGGAAAAATTTAATGCTTCTGAAACAGAGACATTATGAAAGTGAATCTAAGTCTATGAAAATACTTGCGTGGAAACTGACAAAAAATATAGCAGAAAATACAATGCATAGAATCATGAATCCAAGAACAAAAATGATAAAAAGAAAATAAATTAAGTGAAATTCAAGAAGCTTTTGAAGTGCTTTACAAAACACTATATTCCAAAGTTGCAGGGGGAATCATAACCCAAATTGACACCTTCCTGAATGCTCTAGAGTTACCCACTTTAAGCGAAGAACAAAATATAACAATGACTGTTGACATAACTGAAGTTGAATTATAAGCTGCAATTAGTAGGATTAAATTAAGCAAAACACCAGGATCAGATGGGTATACGGCATAGTGGTCCAAATAATTTAAAAATGAGTTAATTTCTGTCTTACTCCCCACACTGAACTGGACTCTAACAAAGGCAAAAATGCCACCCAGCTGGAAGAAAGCGATAATCTGAGCTATACCGAAAGAAGGCAAGGATAAAATGGAATGTGGGTCATTTAGACCAGTATCTGTTCTTCAAGTAGATTATAGATTATTTACCTCCACCATGCCCAAACGATGAGAAAAGTTTCTACCCATACTGATTGTTACATACCCCGGGGGTATCTTGTGACTATCTTATGACCATGATGTAATGGAGTACCTGGTGGGCATGGTGTAATAGTGTTGTGAATGTGGGGTGATATAATTTCCCGCCAGTTTGAGGTCACGTGATGACCTGTTGCATCAGGTATTAATGGGAAAGCCTGCTGTGACGCAGTAGTTTTTGTGTTGAGACGTCGTTAAATACTCCATTATGCTGCGTATTTGATTGCACGACGCTGTTTCGTTTTAAAGTGGAGTTTTAATTTATACAGTAAGAGTCTCAAAGGTTATTGCCGGCAGTTTTCAAAACGCTGCCAGTTGCGGATTGATTTAATTTTAAAGTCTAAGTATTGGAGAGTGAAGATTATACCGGAGTACGGGAACCCGGAAGGATCCAGTAAAGTTGGTGTGGTCGGCAATTTAATGCAGGATTTATTGGTCTTCGTTCAAGGAAGTAGTAAATTACAACAGAGGTAACCCGTGCATTGCAATAAGAGCAAGAAAGGTTTGGGAGCAGCGCTACTCGTTCAAGGAAAAGGTCAGTTCCTTTAAGACTTTTTATTCCTTCGTCGTAAATCCTTCGGGCAAGACATATTTCTTTTGGGATCAGCAGTAACGGCTCGTCGTCGAGGAATTTGTTTCATCAGGAAAGTCTCTCCTAATTGAGTGTGTAAATCATTCTGATTTTCGCATATACCACTTTAAGAACCTTTCGAGTTGCTGTATAGCAGTTAACTTACGGTTAAGTTAGTCGTTTTTTTTTACTTTTCATTTTTTATTGAGCAGTGTTTAATAAATGTTTCAGTTGTTTATGAAAAAAACGGTCTCAATTCTATATTAATCGTTGCCGGAGACCTACCGTAGTATAGCACTGATACCTGACGATCAGACAGGATTTATAAAACAACGCCAAACGCAAGACATTATACGAAGGACACTTCAAATACGGATAACATACAAAAAATAAAATCGAAGCCATAGTGATAAGTGCGGACGCTGAAAATGCATTTGATTCGGACAAAGGGGATTTTCTTTACAGAGCTTTCCTGTCAGGGTCCGGTCCGGTCCGGAATCCGCGTTCCGGGTCTCGATCCGGTCCGAGGGCACCGGACACCGGGTTCTGCAGTTGTCCCTCCCGTCACCCGTGAACGAGTTAGGACCCTTCAGGTTCAAGGAGGCGCACATGTGACTCATTGAGCTGCAAATGTTTATAAGGGGCCTTGGGACTGGGACCAGGCGGGTGGTCGTCTTTTTCTGTTTCCTGTTTCTCCGCCGGCTCCGAACTCTTCTCTGCATTCTGCTATCCTGTTCGGGCTCAGATCTCCTCCTCACCATGCTTCTCTGCCCCGTACCAGTGCTGCCAGGTTGGTGCTCTCCCCCACCTTTCTTCCCATGCGCTGGTCCCGCTTCTCCGCTCGTTTTTTTTTTGTTCGCCCGGTCGCGCTGTCTGCCGGCCTTTCCCGATTTTCCTGCTATCACGTCTGTTGTGTTGGTCACCCTGGACCTATGCCCGTTCCTATCCCTTGCCTCCGTCGGGCAGGCCCGGCCGGTCTGCCGCTGCCCGGCGGAGGTTTTGCCCCGTCCTCCTCTTCCGCCCGAACTCTGGGATTGTGCCTCGTACCCGCCTAGGGGTCCGCGTCGTGCCCAGGCCTCCGGTGTTTCCGCCTGGGAGGCGGCCCTACCCGGGATATATGCGTCCCGCCCAGCGAGGTCTCTCCGCCATCTTATATAGCCCATAGACCTGTCTGCCTGCCTGCCTGAAACCCGGGGACCTGTCTTCCAGCCTGCCTGAACCCCTGGGACCTGTCTGCTAGCCGGCCTGAACCCCGGGGACCTGTCTGCCCGCCTGCCTGAACCCCGGCAGCCTGCCTACCTGAACTCGTACTCCGGGAGCCCACTCCGCTCTGCCTGCTTGAACTCCGGGAGCTCGCTCAGCTCTGCCTGCCTGACACTCTATGTACCTGAACCCCAGCTCTACCCTTAAATGCCATGGCATCCCCATCCTGTCCACCCCCTAGTACTTCAGTGTCTGTGTCCTGCGTTGGGTTCCTTCCGTCCCCGTTCCTGACATTTACATAGATTTGGTTTCCATGACACATGTATTAAAACTATACAGGCACCATATGACAACACAACCGCTAGGATTAAAATCAATGGGTATTTATCAAATAGCCTTACCCTAGAAAGGGGCAGGAGACAGGGTTGTGCACGGTCACCGCTACTCTTCGCATTATATCTGGAACCATTAGCTGAATACATCAGACAAAATGAAGATATCAGGGTAATTACTATTAAAGGGATAGAGCATAAATTGGCCTGTTACGCGGATGCCATTTTGATCTATCTAGGGCAAGCAACACACTCTTTACCTAAATTGATGCAATCCTTTGAACAATATGGTCAATTATCAGGATACAAGATCAACATAGATAAAACACACTTACTTTCATATAACTGTATCCCACCAAGAGAAATTGAAAGTAGATATCCCTGGGCATGGCAAACAGAGTCTTTCAAATATTTGTGCAACATTAGGCCAAAATGTTTGGCAAAATTATCAGAATGCAATTATCAGCATATATATATTAAAATTAAAATAGATATAACTAGATGGAACTTAATTATTTTTTAAAAAAAATTTTGGTTCAAGTATAGTGTCTATTAAAATGAATATACTGCTCAGACTATGATATCTCTTTCAGACCCTACCAGTAGAGATGAATCAAAATCAATTCCATGAATGGAACAAGATGTTATCTAGATATATTTGGCAATGTAAAAGGACCAGAGTTCGTCTCAAAATATTGCCTTTAACCAAGGAAAAGCGGGGACGTGGCCTACCTTCTTTTAGAGATTATTATGTTGCAGCACAATTGACAGTTGTGATGCGTTGGGGCACCCCATGACGTTCAGTGGAAAAACATTGACGTTGCGGGTACTTTTCAACCCATACAGGCAATTTTGGCTGACAAAGGCATTATGTACAAAGGTACATAAATACTATTGATAACCCATAGGTGAAATGGATTCTTAAAACATGAAAATTATTATAAAAGAATATAAACTAGAGCGAGATATTGCAATTCTTAAATGCTGTGCATATTACTCGGATTTTACGCCGAATAAACTGGATGCTAGATTTAAGGACTGGACAAGCTAAAGGAATAAAAGTTATTTGTAACATAATGAGAGAAGGAACACTGTTCAGTTTTGAAATGCTTAAAGAGAAACACTTATTAGAAAAAACAAGACTTTTATCAGCATTTACAAATGCGATAGTATGTTAATAGGACGGTAAAAAATGTAACCAAGGCAAGTACATGTTTGATTGTTTGATAGAGTTATTTAGAAAAGCATATAATTCAGATAACGACAGTAGAATCATTTCAAGCGTGTATAAGGCTTTGTCAAATCTTAAAATACATTCGCCTTCATACATTAAAACAAAATGGGAGAAAGAAGGAGGGATAATTATGACTGAGGAAGAATGGACAACAGTATGAAGGTATCAATGGAAGTGTACCAGCTCAGAGAAATGGAGGTAGTTCGGATGGAAAAACTTGATAAGATATTTTATTATACCATCTCAGAAATCCCATTATGATAGTAACCTCCCTGTTTGCTGGAGAAATTATCGAAATCAAAATGCAAACCATTGTCATATTTTCTGTGAATGCCCCGTTATCAAAGACTATTGGAGTGGGATACACAATGTCCTACAAGACATCTTTAAATGTGAAATACCCTTAGAACGTAAGACCATATGTTTTGGTTATATACCTCAAGAACGGTTGAAAATAGATAAATATTTAATAAATATACTGTTGGTGGCTGGTAAAAAGACTCTTACTAGGAAATGGTTATCATGGGAGAGTACAACCTAAAATGCATCGATGGATATTACAATGGGCATTTACAAAATGGAGAAGATAACAACATCTGTTAATCAGAATTGGGAACATGTTGATTCATACTGGGAAAAAGTGGTTTAACTACATAGCACCTCATAAGGCTAATTTTATTTTCACAAATAAATGAATATGCTGTAAATAAAAGATCACTCCCTATTTGTACATAGTTCTCTCCTTTCGCTTCTTCTTTCTTTCCTCTCTTTTCTATAAGTGTATACCTCAGATAAATATTATGTGGAGATTTGCAGCATATATGACTATATGATATATATGTACAATATCTGAAATACATCTTATGTAAATGTTTGTTTGATGATGAACTTCAATAAAAATGATTTACAAAACAAAAGGCTTAGAATATGCTTGAATCACAGCAGCAACGTTAGTCATAATAAATGAGCCCGTACAAATCTTGTTAATCCCGGATCGTCAGGTCTTGAGTTGTTCAAAAGATTTCAGTGTGAACCATGTTTCGGTACGTTTCGATCCAACGAGCTAGAAACCAATCGGATTATCATCTGCGGGTAGACGAGGATGCATCTCAAGAAAGGCATGAAGGATCGGCTCTTTGGACTAGAATATATACCAAACGTTGTCAAATAAAGTTATCGCACAGCATAATCTACCATTGTTTAGTGGAGTCCCGACTGTGCCGACCTTCCACTTCGAGACACCTCCTGAAATAACTCAAGCATATTCGTAAAATATAGCTCCCGTTTCATAAGACTGACTCCATTCATACCCATCATTTTTGCATGGAATATCAAGTTTGTGCATCTCAGAAAGGTGCTCAAACAGTGTCCGTACCTCAGCAGTACAGCCGTGTCTCTGACGCGTTGAGGATTGAGGATTATGTCCCTGTGTATTGAAAGAACATTATCTGGCCAATTTATAGTTTGTTACTGGAATGTCTTATACGTCCCAAAATGACAGCAATCCCCAGTATACCAGCAGTCGGTCTATGCTGATAGTTGCTAATTACTTCACATTTACAACTGCCTCTCACTGCGTCATGACTTTTTTATGCATTTCCCAATATTTCATTCCCCCCACCCACAAATGAGAATAAGTCCTAAGTACACAATCCATTCTGTCATGGAATCGTATATACTGAGTAAAGCAAAATATTTTAAGGGTTACCAAGTTCCTAAAGCCTGAAGAGGGTTAGACAGGGCATGAAAGCTTCAATGCAACTACGAGGAGATATTGAAAGATCATGTGGCGAGTCCAACTGGTCCTAGGTTTGGGAATGTAACAATTGATTTTAAGATAGTCATCATTGAGGATAAAATCGGCAAATGGTAATGGTAGGACTGTCGAGTATAAAAGTACAGTATCATGCTGCATCGATATAAAACTCTGGCCAGACCTCACGTGGAGTATTGAGTGCATTTACGGTTGTCCTATTATAGAAAGAAAACTGTGAAGATTGCGCAGAAGAGACGCAGAACGATGCTGGCATGTTTAGTGTTATGAATTATAAGTAAACGTTAAACATAGTCGGGTTGTTTTAAAAAAAAATCTCAAAAAAATACACGGCGCTAGACTAGCAAATTTTAACCAGAACAACTCCAACGCATTTAGGTCTTTATTCTTTGGAGCGTAGAAGGTTGATTGGGACTTGGTAGAGTTGTTTAAAATTATGAGGGGGATAGATAGAGATAACGTGGCTAGACTTTTTTCATTGAGATTAGGGGAGATTCAAACAAGAGGACATGAGTTGAGAGTTGGGGGCAAAAGTTTAAGGGTAACACGAGGGGCAATTGCTTTATTCAGAGAGTGGTAGCTGTATGGAACGAGTTTCCAGTAGAAGTGGAAAGGCAGGTTCGGTATTGTCATTTAAAGTAAAATTGGATAGGTATATGGACAATAAGGTAATGGAGGTTTATGGGCTGAGTGCGGGCCAGTGGGACTAGGTGTGAGTCAGCGTTTGGCACGGACTAGAACGGTCGAGATGGCCTGTTTTCTTGCTATAGTTGTTATATCGTTATACAATGCAGGATCCTGCAGCAGTGAACTCAGTCGGGTTACTCACAGAGGCACAATGAAATGGCGAACATCATTCACCAAAAGGGTCCTCTTGAAGTACAAACTCGTGATAAGTACCTCCGTTTACTATAAATACAAGCCATATCCAGTTTTAGAGTCAGTGTCCTGCAAATTGTATCATGACAGATACTTTATTACTGATAGGACATTTTTTGTTAACTTCCTAGATAATATATTAAAGGGAAATAAAACAAGAACAACTTACTTAATATATACAGCCACTCGAAGCACACATAACACATATAATTGAATAAGTGAAAAGCTGCAGATATATGCTGAATTAAATGAAGAAATTGAAAGTCTGAAAGTCACGAACAGTGAATTCATGTTCTGATTGTAATATCTACAACTAGCATCATTTCATGTCACTGCACAAAATGACTGCTCGTAGCTCAAATCTTAACGGGTTGAGCTGAGAAAAATATAGTGCTAAGATCTCAACAGGAAAAAAATGTCATCATCATCGTTATTATGTGCCGTGTCCTACCTAGCAGTTATCAATAATCTTCAGAGATTGCCTGGCGTAGGTGTTCGTATAAACAAGACTCCTGATACGCATCAGCTGCTCCTACTATCATTCATAAGCTGATGACTTCACTTAACCCTTATTCGGGCCTAAGCAGGTGCTACTACTTGCTCAAAGGTGACCTGCATGCAGGAGGTGGGAAATATCACCTTAAACCTCCTTTGCTCGAGACGTATATCCACCCCACCAACTAAAGTAAAAATATGACAATGGGATTGAACACTATCGCTGTAACCGTAATAGGTTATCCATTTGGCAGAGTATCTTGGTTCGAAACCGATCTGGAAAAGTTATGAAGAAAAATAAGAACTGAAATGACTAATCTCAGAAAACAATATGAATGTTTGAACGAACTTACAGTAACACTACCTTGGACAGAATGAGGAAGAGTAGTAACAGACATTAAAATACACAACAGTTAGATATAACTCATAAGGATATAATTTCATCAACAAAAAGAGGATTCAACACTCCACGCTAGCATGTGCAATACTGCTAGCATATACAAACCACTAATCTTCAAGGAAAACACAATCCAGAAAGATGAGGAAATTGTCAGCATAGAAGAACAGTTTAACCAATTGAAGAGCATGATCCTCCATGGAACACTTCCCACGATTGGTACAGAGTAGACGTCGAAAAAGAATCGTCGAATGCCTGGCTCGAAGATGAAAACCGCTTCCCAGGAACTGAGGAAATCTTTGTGGCATAAATGCCGACTATGCCAAGAGAAACCAGGAATATTCCAACACTTTACAGGTTTCTGCAGCAGCTTAACCTAGTCTTACTACCTACGCAGGCACAATCAACTAACAAACATCTTTCACTAAAATCTCGCTCGAGAAACCAAACTCATAAAAGACACTGTACCTTACCATAAAAGAAAACCTAATTCAGTTTTAGAGTCGGAACCCCTCAAATTATATTATGACCTAACAAGAGAAAATCGGGATATGCTGCAAATCAAAGTGATACACATAAAATGCTGATGAAAGGTCTCGACTGTTTACTTTTTTCCATAGACGGTGCCCGGCCTGTTGAGTAACTCCAGCATTTTTTGTGACCGATCCTTTATTACTGAAAGTCCGATCCATAATAACCGACTGGATGCAATGTTATCGGACAAAAAGCAAACAAGCCATTCCAAGCTCTGATAACATACAGAAATTAATCAGTGAAAATCATAAGATGTATGCTAAATTAAAAGAGGAAAATGGAAGTCAGTGGTACATGAACAGGGTACACTAAACACAGCATTGAGAAGTAGGCGTACTTCACTATGCCCGTGCCTCATATTTTAGCAGCTTCAGCTGATAAAAAAATAAAAAATTATAAGATCTCTATAGTAAAACTGTCTCAACAGTAATATCTACAACTAGTTAATCTTACAGTCACTACACAATAGGATTAACCAATTAGGCCTACATAGAAATATTTCTATAAATCCTCAGAAAGCGACAATGCAAAATACCTCTAGAAAGCTTCTAGCAATTGAGAAATAAATGTGCCTGGCTATGGCCGTATCTCAGGTTTTACCAGTCTGAGCTAGGAAAAAAATAGAACAACAATAATAGTAGAAGCAATATACACAGATACACCACTAATAGCGGGAAACGCGATTTCCAGGCCTTCAGACATCCCATCCGTCAAGGACTTCAGTCTAATTTGCGCCACTCCCAGCAACAACTAAGTTCTGCGTCCATTCCTCTAAACCAATTGGCTACAATTATAACAGAGCCTCGAAAAAGGGACTACGGTAACAATTTATAGTTATCTGGGTATGCCAGGAAAAAGCGAACAGTCAGCTGATCTACGCTCTTTAGGTTAAAGATTCAATTAAAAGTGAAGATAACCAGGATGAAGAGAATTGTTGCTTGGGGAAATCATAGCCTCCAAGAACGTTTCATTCTGGCTTTCATTTTGTTGTTATGTGAATCACTCGAAGCAGATATACACTAATTCTAAAGAGGAAGAGAGGACGAAAGAAATAAACGAACTCGTTATGGACATTTGACATTTAAGTAGAGGTTCACCTCCAGCTGCTCAAAGGGCTATTCGGATTGGGAAAACAATGCTGGGGTTGGTGAAGATGAGCAAATCCTTAAATGAATAAATACAGATAAATACTAACTGTGATGTGCATGAAACAGCGAGTTACTCCAGCTGACATAACACCATAAGTCATAGGAGCGGAATTAGACCATTCGGCCCATCGAGTCTGCTCTGCTATCCCATCACAGATGAGTATCAATATTTTATGTGGAAAACGACGTCTCAGCTTGATCTGATTCAATTGTATGATGGAACACGCTCTTGGTTCTCGTCTTCCCCGCAACCCCAAGTAGCACGATGCAGGTATAGACTCCGCCGTTCCTCCAGGTTACCAAATGGATCATCACCTGACTTATAACACTATAGCTCTGTTCAGGGTCAAGTGTGCCCGGATCGCTCCATCCTCCCATGATCTGCCCTGATATGCTGCAGTAAATGACAATTTGGAAAGAAGAAAGGCCGCTGACAAGACGCACCAGGGGAACCGGCCTGTTACTCTCAGACTGCGGGACAAATACCAAGATGTAGCTCCGGTTGGTGGAGCTGTCTGCCCAGAGATTGAGACACCGTTAAACGCAGCTTTAACAGTAGTGCATGGCTGAATATAATCGCACTGTCAAGTTCTCTTACCTCCAAAAAGAAGTGTAGGCTATTTAACAAGCGACGGATCCCCCCCCCCCCCCCCCCCGATTCCAGCACAGTAGTAGAAACTGGAATCCTCCACATGGACGTCCCGGATTTCCAGCACTGATGTGCGACTGCAACAGCTTCTTTTTGTAAGTAGTCCTAGAGCCGGTCTGTCAGCAGTCGGTGAATTTCATCGCGACAGGAGTTTCGGTCGCACGCTCTTTGTGCCACAGGATATTGCTCGGGTCCTCAAGTTTCAGCGTGTGTTCACAGGTTAGTTCAACCGTCTGACCGACATCTACAGCCATTGCAGCCGGATTCGGTGAAAAAGTCTTGGGGTTTGCAACTGGAATTATCATCAGTTAGTCGTAATAATCTACTACGGAATAGAAGGAAGTAGAAATTCGTTTCTATTTATTGGCTAAGGTATCTGAACAACATCGCAGGGAAGACTAGAAAGCAAATGTGTGTGGTTTTGAGCAAATATGTATTCATATATGTCTGAGAGAGAGGGAGAGGAGAGTTAGATAGATAGAGAGAGAGAGAGAGAGACGGACAGACAGATATAGAACAGCCGGATAGACACGGAAAGAAATGAATGGATGGGCGAAGAAAGGGAAAGAGATGGAGACAGATAAGGACAGAAATTGCCTTAAATGCACCCACCCAACGACTTGGACACCACAGCTGCCTGTGGTAATAAATTCCATAAATTCACCACCCTCTGGCTAAAGAAATTTCTCATCATCTCTGTTTTAAATGGGCGCCCCTGAGGCTGTGCCCTTTTGCCCAAGACTCCACCATCATGGGAACCATGCTTTCTACATCTACTCTGCCTGGGCCTTTCAACAATCGAAAATTTTAAATGAGATTCCATCCGACAACCTTCTAAATTCCAGTGAATATAGACCCCGAGCGTTCCCCCTATTATAAACCTTTCATTCCCAGAGTCATCTTTGTGAATCTCAAGTGAACTCTCTTCAACGCCAGCACATTTTTTCTCAGATGAGGAACTCAAAACAGTTTACAACACTCAAGATGAGTCCGCACCAGTGCCTCGTAAAGCCTCGGCATCACACCCCTGACCTTGTATTCTAGACCTCTTGAAATGAATGCTAAATTGCATTTGCATTCCACATCACCGACTCCACCTGCAGTCACGGTCCCTTCTGGCAATCGCCCACCTGGCTACTGCCCTCAGGAATTGGGCCTCAATCACCTCGTTTAGTTCCTAATCATTCCCAAGTTTCACTGACTACAAACACCTATTTTCCATCAGCAGATGCACAACGAGGAGCTGCCAGTACTTTGGTCAACTCATGTACAAGCAACCTCGTTCTATGGTTCTTAGGACTACAGTTCTAAGTCTAGCATCGTTCCTGAATTCTCTACTAAACCAAGACTCTGGGTAAAGACTCCTTTGGCACCAATTCCGCGCCCGTGTTCAACACTTGGGTTCGTTCCACCGCCACGTCGTTGCAACACCTGCACGTTAATATTTAGGGTGTTCTACACAAGGGCTACCAAGCCCGTTTACATGTCAGATATTGGGATTTTTTTTGTATTTAGAAAATAATCTGCACAATTATTTCTTCTACATGTCCATGCATTTTTAGGATTTGTATTTCATTTGCCACTTTCTTGCTCATTTTCACAATCTGTCTAAGTCCTGCAGCATACCTGTTTGCTCAACACTACCTGCAACTATACCTATTTTCGTAACATATGAAAAATTAGCAAGAATGCCATCTATTCCGGCATCGATATCATTAATATGAAGCATAAAACGAAGGCGTCCGAATACCGACCCCTGTAGAACACTGCTAGTCACTGGCAGCCAATCAACAAAGTTTCCTTTTATGCCCACTCGCTCCCCTGCCAATCAGCCAATGTTGTAGCCATGCCAGTAACTTTTCAGTTATACCATGGGCTCCTAACTTGTTAAGCAGCCTTATGCGTGGCACCTTGTCAAAAGCCTTGTTAAAGTCCAAATATAAAAGATCCACTTCACCCCCTTTATCTATCCTACTTGCAATCTCCTTAAAGAATTTTAACAGGTTGGGCAGGCAAGATTATCCCTAAAGGAAAGTCCTCTGGCAGCATACCAGAGTTCATGATTTTTGCAAGATCATTACTATTGCCTCCACAATGTCTACTACGACTTTCCGAACCGTTTGGGGCAGTTCATCTAGCCCGGATGATTTATCTTAGTCGTTTCAGCGTTTTACCTTCTCCTCTGTAATAGTAACTGCACTCACTTCTATTCCCTACACCCTTCAACAGCTGACACAGTGCTAGTGTCTTCCACAGTGAAGACTGATGCAAAATACGCATTTAGTTCATCTATTATTATTTCTCTGCACTCATTTTCCCATCGGTCTTATATCAACTCTCACTTTCTTTTTTTTTACATACTTGGGAAAAGCTTTTACGAAACACTTTGATATAGTTTGCGAGCTTGTTTTTATATTTCATCTTTTCTCACCTAATGATGGCTTTTATTGCTCTCTATAGGTTTTTAAGAGCTGCCCAATCGTCCGTCTTCCCACAAATTTTTGCTTTGTGATATGCCCTCTCTTTTATTTTTACATTAGCTTTGACTTCCCTTGTCATCCCAGGTTGTACTATTTTTCCAATTGACTATTTACTTATTGTTAGAATACATCTATCCTACATCTTTCCCATTTTTCCCAGAATCTCACAACATTGGTGCTCCGCTGGCATTCTTGCCAGCACCGCCTTCCAACTTACTTTGGTCAACTACTTTCTCATACCACTGAAATTTCTTCTACTCCACTGAAATAGTGTAACTTCAGACCTTACTTTCTCTATCAATTTTTAAGCTTAACTCAATCATACTGTGATCACTGGCTTCTAAGGTTTCTAAGGTGCCTTAAGCACCCTTATCATCTCCAGTTCATTACATAACATCCAGTTAGCTGATCCCTCAGAATTTTCAACAACAAACCGCTCTAAAATCCATGTCGTATGCATTCCACTCTCTTGAGATCCATTACCAACTTAATTTTCCCAATCGATCTGCATGTTGAAATCCATCACACCTATTACTTTTGACAACTCTTTTCTATTTCCCGTTGTAATCTGTGGTCCTCATCCCATATAGGGATATATATGAATCTATAAGGATTCAACATCTTCTGATCCTACAGTATGTCACATATTTCTACTGATTTGATGCCATTCTTTACAAGCAGAGCCACTCCACCTGCTCTGCCTACCTTTCTATCCATCCGATACAACGGGTAAGCTTGGACATTCCTCTCCCAACCACAACCATACTTCAGCCACGATTTATGTGATGGCCACAACATCATACATGACGATCTGCAATAGTGCAACAAGATCATCTACCTTATTTCTTATCTTCCGTGCATTGTGCCCAGTGACTCTGTGTGTTAGATCTGGATATTTCAATTCCATTCACTGTTTGCCTACAACTCACTCAAGGCTGCAGGCTGATTAGGTGAATATTATTTTTCTCAAAATAAACTTTACTCCTAAATAAAAAGTACAAGAATAAACCGTCCAATATCTTCTCATTCTCACATTCCTAATCAATGTTTTCAGTGCTGGTCTGTTACATTCCTTTAAAACCAATTGGACTGTGGGAACATGTGACCTCTGGGGGTGGTATATTAAGTAAGGGGCTTACTTATCCAATCCGGGCCCTCTCTCCAGCAGCGGTAGAACCCTACAGTGCTGTCCTCCCCTTCTGAGCCCTTGTGGTAACGGCTCCATTTTCAGTGTCCTGATTCATCTGTAAACTAGGTGCGATCTACGCGAGGCAACCATGGATTCAATTTTTAAATGTTTGTAGATTTATGTATTTTTCAGTAAATTTTAAAGCCACACTTGGCGAGAGGGCATTCGACCTCGTTTCGTCGTGGCATCGGCCTGGTAGCTCACCGGAACAGATCTAATCACGTGGCACTATCTTAGTTTCATCTGATCATCTGGACAACTCCTTCGATAGCCTGCTCCAATCATTGCCATCCCGCTGCCATCAGGATGACTGCGTGTTCCTACCTCCGAAATCATCAGATCTATCGCCACGCCCCTTCTGACAAACTTCAACCACCCCCTGCCTTCATACCTCCTGACAGCTGTCACTATAAGAATCTTATCTCTTCTTTCACTTGGGGAAAATTTTCGACAGTAGTAGGTTACTAACGACGAAATCCGTCATGGATATTTTAAATAAATTCTTTCTCAGGGAAAGAGAACACATTGCACTCGCAGAGTCAGTTCCATAGAAACAGTGTAACATAGAAAATCTACAGCACAATACAGGCCCTTCGGCCCACAATACCCCTCGTCATCTTATACACCTTTATCAGTTTACCTCTCATCCTCCGTCGCTCCAAAGAGAAAAGGCCAAGTTCACTCAACGTATTCTCGTAAGGC
Organism: Hemitrygon akajei; assembly: GCF_048418815.1. Classification (NCBI taxonomy): domain Eukaryota; kingdom Metazoa; phylum Chordata; class Chondrichthyes; order Myliobatiformes; family Dasyatidae; genus Hemitrygon; species Hemitrygon akajei. The sequence goes on along the minus strand of NC_133134.1, from coordinate 99,122,396 downwards.
ATGCTCCACAATCCAGGCAGCATCCTTGTAAATCTCCTCTGCACTCTGTCTATAATTTCAATATCAATCCTACAGTGAGGGGACCAGAACAGAGCACAATTCTCCAAGTGGAGTCTGACCAGGGTCCTATACAGCTGTAACATTACCTTTCGGCTCTTAAACTCAATCCTACTGTTGATGAAAGCTAATGCACCGTATGCCGTCTTGACCAGAGAGTCAAACTGCACAGCGGCTTTAAGTATTCTGTGAACTCGGACCGCAAGATCCTTCTGATCCTCCACACCGATAAGAGTTTTGCCATTAACAGACAGAGTACAGAAAAAAAATTACTAGAGTGTTACCTGGGCTTCACCACCTAAGTTTCAGAGAAAGTTTGAATAAGCTAGGTCTTTATTCTTTGGACATAGGAAGTTGGGAGGAGGGGGGACATGATAAAGGTATTTAAACTTATGAGGGGGATAGATAGAGTTGACGTGGATAGGCTTTTTTTTCCATTGAAAGTAGGAGACATTCAAAGTAGAGGACATGAGTTGAGAGTTAGGGGGCAAAACTTCAGGAGTAACACGAGGGGGTATTTCTTTACACAGAGAGTGGTAGCTGTGTGGAACGAGCTTCTAATAGAAGTGGTGGAGGCAGGTTCGATATTGTGATTTAAAGTAAAATTGGATAGGTATTTGGACAGGAAAACAAAGGAGGGTTATGGGTTCAGTGCAGGTCGGTGGGATTAGATGAGAGTAAGAGTTCGGCACGGACTAGAAGGGCCGAGACGGCCTGTTTCCGTGCTGTAATTGTTATATGACTGTACGGTTATTAATACTATATTCTGCCATCATATTTGACCGACTAAAATGAAGCGCCTCACACTTATGGGGGGTGAACTACATCTGCCATTTCTCAGCCTAGTTTTGCATGCTATTGATGTCCCGCTGTAACCTATGACAGTCCTCCACACGAACTACAGCTCCCACACTCTTTGTGTCATCAACAAATTTTGTAACCCATCCCTCCTCTTCGTCATGCAGATCAGTTATAAAAGTCACGGCGAGAAGGGGTCCCAGAACAGATCCCTGTGGCACAGCACTGGGCAACGACCTTCATGCAGAATGTGACCCGTTTATAAGCACTCTTTGCCTTGTGTTGTCAAACCAGTTCCGGATCCACAAAGCAATGACCCCTCGGATCCGATGCCTCATTACTTTCGCAATATGTCTTGCATGGAGTACCTAAGGTAATGTTTTGCTGAAATCCATGTACACTACATCTACTGCTCTACCTTCATCAACGTGTTAGGTCGCATCCTCAAAAAATTCAATTAGGCTCGAGGTAAAGTATTCATTAAGTAACTCAGCAATCTCCTCCCTTTCCGTACACACTTTTCAACTGTCACACTTAATTAGTCCTTTTCTCTCACGACTATATCCGCTTGCTCGTCACATACTTGTAGAATGCCTTGGAGTTTTCCTTAATTCTGCCCACCAAGGTCTTCTCACGGCCCCTTCTAGCTCTCCTAATTTCCTTCTAAAGCTCCTTCCTAGTAGCCTTATAGTCTTCTAGATCTCTAACATTACCTACCTCTGCGAAACTTTTTAAAGCTTTTCTTTTCTTCTTGATTTTCTGCAGCACGGTTCCTGTACCCTACCACAACTTCCCTGATTCACTGGAACGTAACTATACAGAACACTACACAATTATCACCTGAATATTTGCCACATTTCTTCGCTAGATTTCTCTGAGAACATCTGTTTCCAAGTTAAGCCTCCAATTTTCTGCCTGATTGCCTCAAAACTCTTCTTACTCCAGTTAAATTCTTTTCTAACTTCTCTGTTCCTATCCGTCTCTAATTCTGTGGTAAACAGATAAAATTTTGATCACTATCTCGAAAATGCTCTCCTACTGAGAGATTTGACACTTGACCAGGTTCCTTTCCCAACACCAAATCAAGTACAGCTCTTTTCTTGTAAGCTTATTTACAAACGTTTGTACATACTGTGTCAAGAAACCTTCCTGAAAAAACTCCACTCCAACTAAATCCCCCGGTCTAGGGAGATGCCAATCGATATTTAGGAAATTCAGATCTCCCATCATGACAACTCTGTTATTATTTCACCTTTACTGGATCTGTTCCCCTATCTGCTCCTCGACATCCCTGTTATTGTTAGGCGGCCTCAAAAATCTCCCAGTAAAGTTATTCTTTTTCCTAACCTCTACACACAGAGACTCTGTAAACAATCCCTCCATGGCGTCCATCTTTTCTGCAGACGTGACACTAACTCTGATCAACCGTGCCACACACTCACCTCTTTTGCCTCCCTCCCTCTGCTTTCAGAAACATCTAAAATCCGGCACCTGAAGTAACCATTCCTGTCCCTGAGCCATCCAAGTCTCGTAATGGCAACCACATCATATCTCCAAGTACTGATCCATGTTCTAAGCTTATCTACACGCCTTGCGTTAAAATAGACACTTCTCAAGCCGTTGGTCTGATCTCGTCTCTTCTCTATCACATGCTTATCCTCCCTCACACACTGTATCCAAGCTTTCTCTATTTGTTAGCCAACCGCCTCTTCCTCAGTTCGGTTCCCACTCTCCAACAGTTTAAACTCTCTCTATTTGCCTTAGCAAACCTCCCCGCCAGGATATTGGTTTCCCTGGCATTCAAGTCCATCCCGTCCGTTTTGTTCAGGTCACACCTGCCCTGGAAGATGTCCCAATGATCTAGAAATCTGAATCCCCGCCCCTGCCCCAATCCCTCAGCCTCACATATACCTCCAACTCATCTTATTCATATTCTCACTGTCGCGTGGCACAGGCATTAAAACCCAGATTACTACTTTTGCGGCCCTGCTTCTCAACTTCCTTCCTCTGTCCCTGTAGTCTTTTATCAGGACATTTTCCCTTTTCCTACTTATGCCATTGGTACCAGTATGTACCATGACCTCTGGCTGTTCTCCCCCCCACCGCAGGATATCTTGGACGCGATCCGAAACATCCCGGACCATGACACCTGGGAGGCAAACTACCATCCGAGTTTCTTTCCTGCGTCCACAGAATCGCCTGTCTGACCCCATAAGTTTAGAGTTCCCTATCACTGCTGCCTTCCTCTTCCGTTCCCTACCCTACTGAGCTGCAGGGCCAGACTCTGTGCCACAGGGCCGGCCAGTGACGCTTTCCCCAAGTAGGCTGTCTCCACTCCCCTTACCTACTCAAACAGGAGTACTTGTTGTCAAGTGGTGCAGCCACAGGGGTAACCTCTAGTACCTGACTCTTCCCCTTCCCGTCCCCACGAATGACACACTTGTCTGTCTCCTGTGGCCCCGGTGTGACCACCTGCCTGTATCTCCTCTCTATCACTTCCTCGCTGTCCCTGACTTGGCGAAGGTCATCGAGCTGCTTTTCCAGTTTCCTAACACGGTCTCTTAGGAGCTGCAGCTCGAGACACCTGGTGCAGATATGGCCGTCCGGGAGGGTTGGGTGACTCCAGGACGCCCCACATCCGACACTGAGGACAGACATTTGGCCTAGCACACATACCTCCTACTTTGCCTCGCCTCGTTACCGCCTAAGCCTGCTGAGCTAACGCCTCATCACTCTCTGCTGCCTCTCACTCCTCTGGATGTGGCGGCCTTCTTTTTAAGCCTTTCGCGTTCTGCTGGCTGACGTCACACGCCTGCGCAGTCTCACCTCTCATTAACCCGTGTGGTAAAAAACTCCCTCGCTCCAAAAGAATCAGCAGTTCACTCGCACCCGTCTTGCTCTGAATTAAAAAAAAAACGTTGAAGATTCCTCGCCTTTTTAAACCTTTCGCGTTTTGGCCCCTTTCCGTTTCTAACTTGCACCTACAGAGACTCAGTGGGCAATCACTCCATGATTTCCTCATTTTCTGCAGTCGTGACACTATCTCTGATCAGCAGTGCCACATCTCTACCTCTTTTGCCCCCCACCCTGTCGTTTCTGAAACAACTTAAGCCTGGCACTCTAATTGACCGTTCATACCCCTGAGCAATACAAGTCTTTGTAAAGACCACAACATCATCGCTCCAAGTACTGATCCACGCTCTAAGCTCATCGGTTTTGTTCATGATGTTTCTTGCATTAAAATAGTCACATCTCGAACCATCGGTCTTAAAGTATCTCTTCTCTATCACCTGCCTATCGTCCCTCTAGCACTGTCTCCAAGCTTTCTCTGATTTTGAGCCAATCGGCTCTACTTCCTTCTTCACTGTTCGGTTTCCAACCCCCAGCAATTCTAGTTTAAACTCTCCCCAAGAGCAAACCTTCCTGCCAGGTTATGGATCCCTCTCGGAATGAAGTGCATCCCGTCATTTTGTACAGATCACCCCTGTCCCAACTGAGACCAGACTCTGTGCCAGAGGCGCGGCCACTGTTGTTTTCCCCAGGTAGGCCGTCCACCACAACCCCCCCCCCCAAACAGTACGCAAATATGAATACTTATTGCTAAGGGGGGCAGCCACAGGGGCATCCTCTAGTATCTGACTCTAATTGTGAGCCAGTCACCTCTTCCTCCTTCTTTACTGTTCCGTCCCTAACCCTCCCCAGCAATTCTAGTTTAAACTCTCTCCAAGAGCAAACTTCCCTGTCAGGATATCGATCCCTCTGGGAATCAAGTGCATCCCGGCTTTTTTGTACACATCACGCCTGTCCTAAACGATGTTCCAATGATCCAAAATTCGGAGTCCCTGACCCCTGCTCCAATCCCTCAGCCACGATTTTATCCACCACCACACTCTATTCCTGTACTTACTGTCGCTTGGCAAAAACATTAAGCCCGAGACGACTGCCTTTGAGGTCCTGCTTCTCAACTTCCTTCTTATCTCCCTGTAGTCTAATTTCAACGCCTCCTCCCTTTTCCTGCCTATGTTGCAGGTACCAAAATGTAGCATGACCTCTGGCCGTTCAGCTTCCAACTTCAGCATATCGTGGACGCGATCAGAAATATCTCAGGCTCTGGCCCTTAGGGGGCAAACTACCATCCGTGTTTCTTTCCTGCGTCCACAGAATTACCTGTCTGACCTCCTAGCTACAGAGTCCCCTATTACTGCTGCCTTCTTCCTTTCCATACCTTTCTGAGGCACAGGACCAGACTATGTGCCAGAGGCGTGGCCACTGTTGCTTTCCCCAGGTAGGCTGTACACCTCTCCCCCCACAGTTTCTTTCTCACGCTGATAGATACCGTGTTAAGACAGTTCCGTTTCGTACATTCAGTGAAACGGTTTGGAAAGAGCTCAGCGGGTTCTCACAAGTATGCAGAACGGAGAACCCCATCCTCCGGGACAGGACTATTCTTCCCGCGGATATCGTGGCGTTTCCTGGTGCCTGTTGAGAACGGCTTTAGGGATCAAAGTGGCCAAATACACGCTTACCGCGTCTGTGTCACTGGGACTCAGTCGCCGCATTCTGGAAGAGGGTTGAGTGGAGGAAATGGAAAATACGGGCCCCCTTGTTTTCCAAGAAGCTGCCAGAAAAGGAAACAGCCGCTTGCAGGGCCAGTGTCCCTCCTCCAGACAAGCCGGAGCAAAAGAAACTCTTGACTGCCGCGGCTTCAGGGAACAACGAACACTTCTTTAGAAATCCAGTCGATAGAATTTTAAAGGGCCTCTCCATTCTGTCTGAATTCTATACCGATTCAACATTCCGTATTGCCACTCCGGCAAAACTCCCCTTCCCACTAAAGGGGCAGGGTCATCATTCATCTGGTCTCTCATACGTCTGTGGATGGCCTACCGCAAACGGACAACGAACCAGCACAATCTCCTAGCTAGCGATTGAAGTGAGATCCGAGGCAACTTACAGAGGAACTGGAGGAACTTATCTCGTCAGGTCTTATCTTTGAAGGGAAGTGGACACTGGGCATTTCGTGTCAAGACCCTTAATCTATGCTTGTAGTGAAGACAGGTTGTCCACGAAATATACAGCCCCCAGTTTCCTACGTTAGTATGATGTTATTAAACTAAATAAAGGTTTTATTAACACATTGGCATCAGTATTAGTTTATTATTGCGACATGTACCAAAGTACAGTGAAAAACCTGTCTGGGATGCTGCTTAGAGAGATGAAATCATTACACAATGCAATAAGGTAGTGTAAAATAATTACAATGCAGAATAAAGTGCATCATCTACAGAGAAAATGTAGTGCAGGTAAACAATGAATTGCAAATAATATCCAGGTAGATTGTAAAAACAGAATTCCATCCATACAAGAGGTCTGGCCAAGAGTCTCATAACAGTGGACAGAAGCTGTCCTTGGGCCCGGTGGTACGTGCTTTCATGGCTTTTCCATTTCTGCCCGTTGGGAGAGCAAAGAAGAGAGAATGTCCGGGGTGGGTGGGGTCTTTCATTATGGTTTACTGAGGCTGTTTCCGTGGTATGCTGAGCTCGGTTCACAGTTCTCTACAGTTACTCTTGGCTCTGGTTATAGCGTCCGCCATAGACCTGTTTCGGCAGTAGGTGAACTGCAGCGGGTGGAGTTAGTCCAGAAAGCATGGATACGTGCCATGAAGAGGCTGTCGGAAATTTTCATGATGCTGGATGTCAAAGCCACAGTGCGGTGCTCTTTAAGGTACGTCATTTTGTTTCTCCTAAGTACTGGAATGGTTGTGGTCTACTTAAATGAGGGAGGAACTAAACCTTAATGCAGGGAAAGGTTGAATTTCCCTGTCATTTGATCCGCATAGAATCTAACGTCATGACCAAAAACACAATCCAGGTCCAATGCTATCGGAATGAACTGGAAAGAGCTCAAAAGAATGCTGCATTGACTTGTGGGCTCGAGTAGCAAGGGAAGGTTGAAGAGCCTAGGAACTTTAGTGATTGAAAAGTGACGGGACAGGCACATAAGATCATCAGTGGCGTAGGCAAGGCGAAAACACGTCGTCTTTTATCCAGGGAACGGACGCCAAGAACAAGAGGACATAGATTTAAGTTCAGATGATAGATATATAAAAGAAAATCAGGGACTGCTTTTTCAAGCAAATAATGGTGCTACTATAAAACAGTTGCCAGGCACCGTGGCCGATGCACGTACATTAACAACATTTAAAGCCATCTAGAAAAATAGGATTGGAAAGTGTTGGAGCTCTGTGGCCAAAATCGGTCAGATGGGACGGACGTTGGGCCGCTTCGAGCGCTGTAGGAGTCTCTGATATCACTACTGCTTCTGAGAAACAGACAGAAATGTTTCTGGAGACTGAGTCCCAGTAAACAAAGATACATTTAATAAATCAGAACATAGGTAAAACAGTACAGGAACATGTCCTTCAGCTCACAATGTCTTTCGCAGAACACAGATACAAATTAGACTAATTCTCCTTTGCTTGAACATGATCTATGTCCTGTTATATTCATATTTTGTCTAACAGACTCTTAAACGCCACTCTCATAAACTCACAAGGTTCTGGAGTTGCTGGGAATCCAGAGAAAAACACACAAAATACTGGCGAGACAGCATCTGTTGAAAGGAATAATGAAAAATAATCACCGTTGACTGTTTGTTCTCCTCCAAAATGCTGACTAGTTTGCTGAGTTCTTCGGGCATTTTGTGTGTGCTTCTCGTACACTCCACGGTCGTATCTGCATCCAGTACCTCTACTGGTAGCCCGTTCTAGGCTCCCATCAATCTCTGTAAAAAAATCTTGTCCTGCGTATCTCCTTTAAACTTCCACCCTCTCAACTTGAATGCTCATACTTTAGCTTTAGACATTGCCATCGTGCGTGGCATCATATCTGAACCTTTGAATGGGTCGTCTCTCACTCTCCGATATTCCTGAGTAAACCAACAAATATGTCCAACCTCTCCATGTAGCTCATCCCCAGGTAGAATCCTGGCAAACTTTTTCTTACCATTTACATAGGATCCGCATCCTGCCTGTAATGGGGCGCCCAGCACTGCGCACAATATTCCAAATGCGGCCTCACCAAAAATGTTAACGGCTGCAACATGACACCCCAAATCTTATTCTCAATGCTCTGATCAGTAAAGGGACGGATCTGATTTGAATATTAAAATTGATGAAACAAGTTGGTCAAGATTAAGCCTTGACGGTATGACAAATACAATAAATGTTCGGCTAAGATTAGTACAATATAACTTTTTACATCAAATATATATTTCACCACAAAAAATAAATAGATTAAACTCAAATTTATCTGATCAATATTTTCGATGTAATCAAGAAATTAGTACTTTTTTACACTCTACTTGGTCGTTTTAAAATTCAACCTTTCTGGACAAATGTAAGAGTTTTACTGGAAAAAATTATTGGAATACAACTTCTACATAATCCAACATTATTTTTACTAGGTGATATTGAAGGGATAAAATTGAAATCCAAAATGAATAAATATCAGAAAGAATTCATAAAAATTGCATTGGCAGTAGCCAAAAAGGCTATTGCAATTACTTGGAAATCGGATTCATACTTAAGTATAGATCGTTGGAAGAATTAATTTTTTTAGCTGCATTCCACTTGAAAAAATTATTTATAATTGAAGAGATAAATATGAAATATTTCTGAAAATTTGGCGCCCTTACTTACAAAAAAAAGGATTAAATATATAGGTGCTCCGAAGATAAAATTATTGGTTATCTGGGGAAATAAATAAATGTACATATTAAAGCTATTATAAACTCCATGGAGGATTGGGGAACTTCCGATATCCAGGCATTCTTTCTTTCTTTCTTTCTATTTTCTTTCTTTCTTTCTTTCTTTCTTTCTTTCTTTCTTTCTTTCTTTCTTTCTTTCTTTCTTTCTTTCTTTCTTTCTTTCTTTCTTTCTTTCTTTCTTTCTTTCTTTCTTTCTTTTTTCTTCTCTTTTTTTTCTATAGGAATATGTCAGGGGGAGGGGTTAAAGGGAATGGGAAGGGTTGATATTTTTTTTCTTTCTATAACCTATTTGAAAATTCAATATTTTTTAAAAATATATAAATAAAGGGACGGACACAGTCCAGATGCAATTTCACCACCCTGTCTACATGTGTTGCTCTCTTCAACAAGTTGTGGACTTCGATTCGAAGAAATCTCCGTATATTTAAGTGTTTTTAAGTGTCGACCATTAGTGTTTACTTTCCCCTTTTCTTTGACCATTTCTCTACCACCAGTACAAAACCTGACGCTCGGCGGAATAAATCAGTCCTGAACACAGATGCTGGAAAACACTTACAAAGTGCTGGAGGAACTCGGTAGGTCAGGTGGCATTTCTGGAGAAGTGTAACCAGTTGAAATTTCGGGCCGATACTCGTCATCAGGACTAAATCTATCTTTTCGTTGCCCTAATCTTAATTTGGCCCATATTTTGCTGTAACCTTTAAGAGGCTCCTTTACCGATCCCTGAGGGACACCACTTGTCACAAACCTCTATACCGAATATTTGCCTTTGTGTTAAGACTTGGGTTTATATGTGTACATGATGTGATTTTCGACCAAGATAATAGAACCACTTAGTGCAATCAAACACTCAGTATAATTGGTTTATTATTGTACCGAGGAACTGTGAAAAAATCTTTCTTTCACGTCCATTCCAGAGAGTTCGTTTCATCACATCAATGCAACCGCTATTGGTCACTGGCAAAGCCCTCCATACAGCATCCTCCACTATCCCCGCCCCACCCTCCTCAACATTAAACTTCATCCGTCTTCTCCTTAACCTGCGTACGAAGCTTCTGTTTAACTTCAGCTTCTGTGAAAATATCCAGTAGGAATCCCGAGTGAAAACGAGCAGTACGGTTTTCAGGCGAGAAGTTAAACTGAAGCCCGCTTATTCATGGCCACTCCACGGTAAACAAGAGACAGTGACTCCTTTCCGTCCCTGGCGCCAAAGTCTATCAATACAGACCAAAGACCATTAAAAGGCCGGTTTGTGGGAACTTCAATGCTGCAACATCGATTAGAAAAACACTTCGTTGTGTATTAAACAACTTTGGAACGCAGAAGGCGTGAAGCATGTTAGAAACGTTCTCGCCTGCCTCCATCGCAAACATCTGCACATGTAAACATCGCCAAACCACTTCATCAAATGTTTTTAGATTTAAAATTAACCCTGACAAGGTAGCCGCCCATTCCACTGTATGCACCTCTCTGGAGAAAGACTTCCTGTCCTAATTGGGCCTTCATGATAAATCTAACGACTGTCCTGTCTACTGTATCACACCACAGGATTAGCAATATTTAGAGTACTTCGAATGTGGTCTGACCAACGCGAGCAGATTTGTATTTTTATGTGTTTGCAGACAGTGTTCCATTTGTTTGCACCTGGCCCCGCGTAAACAGGAAACCGCAGCGCGCCTCTAAGTTTTTTTTTCAATTTACGATTGATTTTCAACATTTGCAAAGGATCTCAAACCCTGCCTTGCACCAACTTTACAAACCGATGAACACGCATCTGGTATTAACACCCGGAGTTTAACTCGGTCACGAACAATGAGATGCTGCGCGGTCTTCGCGCTCTCTTACTTAGTGCAAGGTGAGCGACCCGAATTTCGAGCAGAGAAAAGCTTGGGCAGCTAGTTCAGAGGAAATGTTGATCGTTAATTAACTGAAGAGATTTGGCAGAATAAATAAGCAAGTTCTAATACCAGAGGGCATACATTTATGTTGAAATGGTGTAGTTTCGAAGGAAATGCAAAGGGCCGATAATGGTGGTACCTGGAATACCCTGGGGTGGTGGTAGAGGCAGAAATATTAGAATTTTTAAAATTCGTTTAGATAGGCGCATTAATGCGAAAAAAGTGGACATTATGTCGGCAGAAGAGATTGGATGGCCACTTGATTATTAATTTAATTGGTTCGACACAAAAGGGCCCGTTCTATATTCCATGTCGATTTTTTTATTTAACCACCGATTTTCGAAAATCGGGGAAGGCAGAGGTAGAATTAGTAAGGTAGTTTACTCGGGACAGAAGGTGCGGTAAATTAATTCCTATCCTACAAGGGAATGTAATAGCTGGAACAATTTCCAACGGAGTTTTAAGAAAGGGATTTAGGTATAATCATGGGATTAGAGAAGCGGATAGTACAACTAATTGCAAAGACGGAGCATACTGCCCTTTCTATGTTCTAAAGTCTCCATTCGTAAAACATGCCGCGGTGTTGAAGTCGATGTGTCATCCGTGCGAGGACCACATCTGTTATCAAATCTTCCTTTTCTCAGTTTCTGTGTCACAGGCCGCCGTGTTCCTGTCTCCGCCGATTCAGACCGTCCGTGTCGGAGATCGGGCCATCCTGAATTGTAGACGGGACCGCGGTGTGCTTGCTGTTGTAAACTGGTATAAACGGAGCGACCAAAGGCATCTGCAGTTCGTTTATAGGGTGGGCAAATACGAGAAAGAGGAGGGGAGGTTCTCGGGGAAAGTGGACGAAAAAACGGATACTTACTCCCTGGTGATTAAAAACGTTCAGCGAAATGATTCCGGGATCTACTTCTGCGCAGCCCAGCTCTATGGCGAGTTCGGCAATGGATCCAATCTAGTGGTCACAGGTAACCCGCCGAAACAAGTTCAACAATTCTGCTGATCCCGGTACCCTTTTTAAAAGCCCATCGCCCCTACTGGGCATGGGAGCTGAAAGCAACACGCCAGAGTCTTCTATCGTGGGTCACTTTTAAATTGTCCCAGTGTGTAGCCCATTTTCGAAGGTCCCTCTTCTCCCAGGGAGCTTCTGTTTGCGTTACTGTTGCAGTGGAATTTTGCGGGATAGGGTAGCGAATCCCATACCCAACCCTACTCCTTTCGTAGCAGGGTTTAGGACTATACATGGCGGCATTGTCTGGGGCCCAGAGTGTACGTAGAGGCTATAATTAGTACGTCCACAATGAGACGAGAATATATGGTGCTGTTGGATGTGCGAAGATTAGGTTTGAGCTACAGAGCGATACTGATTAGGTTAGTTCATATAATTTAGAGATACAGCACAGCACCAGTTTCTTCTAGTCCAATGAGTCCACATCGCCCAATTAACAGTTAATTTTCACGTCTTTAGAACGTGGAACGAAATCCACGCGTTCTTGTATTAATCCTTGCATGTAGTGACGGGGATTGAACCAGAGTCTTACAGTTAGTTCAGAACAGCGTTGCTATAACCCTTACGCTACCGTGTCACCCTGAAAGATAGTTAGAATAAGGGCAGATGAAGTTTGCATCTGAGAAATTTGAGGGGAAGTGTTTTGAATGCTCGGGAACAGATATAATGAACGGCAGTCGCCTAGGAAACTTTGAGACAAGGTGCTGAAGCAAATATACCCAATACTTGTCATCAATTGCGGCGGAATAGACTCTAAGTGCAAGGAAGCGTACATATTCAAACTGTAAAACATTAATCAAAACAAAATTGGAGTCCTGGATGTTAAACTATAGCAGGAGAGCGATTGCGCTAGAGAGGATTTTTAAGATCTGGTCAAGAGAGTTTTTAACTAAGAGTGTTGGTTCCCAATGAGCTATACTTCTGGACCCTTATCGAAGTGAATGAAGTTGGTTATAAGACCATAATATATCTCAACAGTGTTATGACTTTCGTCCCATTGAGTCTTCTCAGCCAATTCCTCGCTGCAGATTTATTTTGCCTCTCAACCCCATTTTCCTGTCATCTCCCCGTGACCTTTGACGACATTATTAATTAAGATCCTAACAACTCCGCTTTAAATATTCCCAATTACTCTGCCTTTGGAGCTAGATGGTATTGGAGTTCCTAAATGAGTACTGTTCATCAGTATTCACAAAAAAAGGAGGTTTTAGTGAAGGGAAAGGTGAACTTTTGGTGTAAGTCTCAATAAATGAAGAACACGTGTGTGAAGCCTTAGCGGCTTTAAAAGTCGAAAATCACCTAGAATCTGTTCTAGGCGTTTGTGGAAAGCAATCTGTAAGATTGCTGGGTCTTTTAGTGAGTTATTGCAAATACTCGCTGAGAACATGTGAGGTTTCTGTAAGGTAGGAATTGAAGTACCAAGGAAAGGACTGGCAACTACAGTCCTATGACTCGAACATCAATCGTAACAATCTTAAAAGACTGAACTCTGAGGAAGAAGTTTAATAATATCTTGGAGTGACAAGGTCTATCCAAGCTGGCTGTGTCAATAGCTGAGCATGTCTGAGCAATTTGATTGAAATTCTTGAAGCGGTAGCCGAGTCTATCATTGAGAACAGTGTAATCAATCTATGTTTTGCATGCACTTCAGTGAGGCCTCTGACAAGATACCACAGAGGCATGGACCAGGGCAATTTGGCAAACGATTCCACATTAGACTGACAACAAGTGCTAGGGAAGGTCGGATGACATTCACTTGAGGTGTTCTCCAGGAATAGATGGTGGAAGGTTTGCAATTTGGAATCTTCTTGAAAAGTTTATTTTTTCATATTAGTAGCAACATCAGTAAATTTGTGGAGAAGGCAAGTAATGGCGATATAGTGGATAGTGTGATAGTCTTTGTCCAAGGGGTGATCCTGAAGTGCTGGTGAAATGCATTATAACTGTTAACCAGGAAAAACGCGAGGGACTACGATTGGGAGGAATAATGAGAAAAGTACTTCTGAAACGTGAATGCTGATGAACTGAAGGACCCTGGTTTGGAAATCCAGTGATATTTCAAGGTGGCATCCCATGTACATACTGTGATTATGGAGGAAAATGGATATTGGCCTTTCATTAGTCAGGTTATTGAATAGAGAGACATTGAGGTTATAGGCCAAGTTCATATTACGAGATAAACAGCAGGAGGCCCTTCCACATATTTGAAGTAGATAAACACGAGAGCATAGACTTAGTATAACGCAGAAGAGTTTCGGGGGTATCTGAAGAGGACCAACTGTGGGTATGGCTTGGAATGGTTGCATCAGATTTGCCTACAGCATCTAACAGATGTCTATATGTGTTCATTGATTACTTAGACAAAAGGGTCTTGGCTAAGTGTAAGAAGATGGGATAAACGTGGATTGGTGCCACTGGTCGATAAGATGAGCTATATCATCTGCTTCTCCGCTGTGGGTCTCTATCACAACAATGTCGCTTCGTTTGCGACGAGCGGCTATGTAATTTGCTTTGTTTTCCTTGGGGTGGAGTGGGTAAGCTGTTAGAAGTGTGGAACATTAACAGTATTAGCGGGACAATATACAGTGATCAATTAACCTGCTGACCGGTAGAATTTTGGACTGTGCGAGGAAACCCACGCTTTCCACGATCAATGGCGTTTCACGGCGACAAACACCTCACAGTGGACGCCGGGATTGAACTCCAAAGTCTAACTCCTTGAAATGTATTAGCGTCGCGCTAAACGCTCTGCTGCCGCGGCACCGGTAAGTGTATCGATAAACCTACATAGAGGACGGGTGGGAGATTTAGAGAAGGCTTGAAGAAAAATGTTTTTCTCCGAGCGGCATTGGAATAACACTCCCTGAGGGGTAGCGATGCAGCTACTCGCTCAGTTTTGGAGGAGAACTATCACAGACAGAAGGCCTTGTAAACTAGTATTAGCACATATATACACTTGGCCGGCAGCACGGAGAAGATGGCCTGAGAGCCTGTTTTTGAAACCGTGATTAAACTTGGATATCCAATTAATACAGCGTTGTTGTGTTTACCACATTCAGAACAGCCTCCCACCATATTTCTGTTAGCGCCGCAAGCGGATCAAACTCCCCGGATGCAAGTGGTGACCTTGATGTGTTTGGTGAGAGGCGTGTCTTTCCACTCCCTACCCATCCACTGGAACATATCGGGAAATACCACAGAAGGTCGCGTTGATCCCCCGATATTTGATCCGGACGGAGGCTACAGCGTTCGAAGCCGCTTCCAGATCCCGGCGGAAAGTTGGCGTAGCGGCGCCGTCTGCACTTGCGCCACTGGACAGCTGGTCAGTGACAGTGTCTCCGCTCAGAAAGGTATCGTAGAAACGAGCGATTCCAATCAGCTTTCTGACGCGAGGCCATTCGACCCTTTGTGTTTATGCTTAGCATCGAGTTAAATCCCGCTCTCCAGCGCTGTCTCCGTGGCTTAACGGCTCTACTGCCGCATTCAAACATTGTGTTAATGTGAGCAGAGCTTCTCCCCCCCCCCCCCCTCGCCAACGATCATGGAAACTTTCACCTCTCTCCGAGTGAAACCTTTTCTCTCATTTCCTTTATCATCACCCAAAACTAACTTTTAATGGGCACCACTTGGTTTGGCCCCTCTGCTGAGGGAAATGGTCAGATTCAGAATCAGATTTATTATCATTGACTTTTTATTCATAATGATTCATTTTTGTTTATCAAGCTACATTTATTAATAAATTGCAGTTATATCAAAGTATGTATATTTCACGATATACTGTATTGAGATCAGAGACATTCACAGCACAACATGAAAGAAGTAAAGCCGAATTTGTAAACAGCTATGAATAGCGAAGACTGTCAAACAGCAGATGAACACACGAAGTCAAATTGCACAAATAATAACTAAGTTAAAAAATAGCACTGAGTTGTAGAGTCCTTAAAAGTACTCATCTCACGACACAAGGCTCTGATAAATTTTGGATAGATAAATTTTAATTGTTACATGTACGTCGAAAAATACTGTGAAGTGCGTCTTTTGAGTGAATTCAAATCAGCGAAGATGTGCTGGGGCAGCCCATAAGTGCTGCCAAGTTTTCGTTGGTAGCATAGCATGCCTGTGACTCACTAACCCAAACCCTTCGTCCTTGGAATATGCGAGCAAATCAGAGCACCCAGAGGCAACCTACGACGTTACCGGAAGAATGTACAATCCCCTTTCAGACAGCAGCAGCAATCGAGCCACGATCTTTCAGCCGGCACTGTAAATCGCTTCTCCAACCAATACGTTACCGCACGGCCCTATAAATTTCACCGTAGTCACCTCAGAATTTATAGAATGGGAGAAACCGGTTACAAAACATTCAACTCATCACAAGACATAAGTAGTTCAGGCCCGAAAATGACTTATTCACCGCCGACTCTCTGTTGTTTAACCATTCCCCTCTGCGGGCCAATATACCGCTTCCCAGCG
The DNA here is from genome assembly GCF_048418815.1 of Hemitrygon akajei. Classification (NCBI taxonomy): domain Eukaryota; kingdom Metazoa; phylum Chordata; class Chondrichthyes; order Myliobatiformes; family Dasyatidae; genus Hemitrygon; species Hemitrygon akajei. Next base: position 99,106,391 of record NC_133134.1, on the reverse strand, counting down.
TCGGGCGCGCTAAACTTGTGAGCTACCTGTCACAGATGGAGCATTTCTGAACATGCGCGACCCTGCAGGTTCTAATTCGCCTTTACCCATCTTATTTTCTATGATCTGAATAGTTAGTAAATTTCAAACTCAAACCAGGCAACCGCCATGGCCCGGATGTATATCTCTGTGGACCCTTTGAACGGAGCTTTTCTACGATTTAGATAGGTACATGGATGAAAGGAAAATGGAGGACAATGTAGAAGGGGAGGATTACACTGCTGTTAAAGTAAAAATTTCGGCACAACATCGTTATGCCTGTACTGTGCTGTACAGATTTCCGTTCCGTGATCTATTCATCACAAAAGCTAGTCGTCATGGCTCTTGCATCTTGTTATTCACCTGCACTGCGCTTTCTTTGTAACTGCAATACTTCTTTCCCCAGTTTCTCATTTTATGCTACACGGTGTTTTATGTGCGTTGTGATCTGTCTAGATGGCAAACTTCTTACTGCATCTCGATTAATTTGATAATAATAAAGCTGGTACTAATTTGTATAACCTTCCAAGATTATTTATATTCCAAATTAGACCCCAGATACAAAGCTTGAAAAGGAAGTTGACCAATCAGATCAATTTTATGACATCCCCTCAGGGTCTGACAATCCTCAATCTAGTGCTTGTTATTCGCCGAGTCAGGTCCCAAGACACACTGTCCCCGATTCCTGACCTTTGTATCCCCTTTTAACCTTACCGCATAGAAACGGAAATCATACTTGTTTTGATTCTTTGTTACATAGTTACCAGCAACGTCTTCCTTACTCTGAAGCAGCAGGAATATCTGGTGGAATGCCACATGATGGCACTGAAACGTGCACATTTCACATAGAGGACGTTCGAGAGCTGGATTGAAACCGTGTCCCTAGAGTTACGAGCTACCTTTATAATAGAACAGAGCGAACATATCCGACACAGAGCGAAAAACCAGAGAATGACGTTGGCCAGCAGGCGAAGGATAATCAGAGACCACCCTCCCCAACCTTGAAAGAAGTGTTGCAGTAAGGACAGCTAAAATTATCTGTATCAATCGAGTGTCAGACCAGAGCAGAAGAATATGTAAATGCTATCGGGAGCTAAAGTACCAGTATGGGTTAGTTGGGCCGAATAGCCAGTTCCTGTGACGAGTAGGGAGGCATTTGGATAGACTGTTGTAAAGATCTATGGTCAGTGTTTTCAGAAGGAATGAGAGATTAGAGCATACGAACACAAAACATCGTGTCTGCTCCGCTAGTCAATCATCGCTGCTTCACTATCCTTCTCAACCCTGTTCCCGTGCCTTTTCCCGAAACCTCTGACACACTTGCTAATCGAGAAACCATCAACCTCTGCTTTAAATATATCAGTTGTAAACTCAACTCGCTCCATCATGGCCAACACTCTCCTCAGTATGCAGGACACCTTCAAAAGGCCATGCTTCAAAAAGGGGCATCTATCATTATGCCCCCCCCCCATCCCCGAGGACATGACCTCTGCGCATTGCTCCTCTCAAGTTGGAACTATAAGAGTCTGAAAAGTTTTAGGATCAGCATCTTCCCGTCCGACATCAGATATCTGAATGGACAATTAACCCATGAACACTACCTCAGAATTTCCCTCTCATTTTGCACTACTTATTTAATTTGAAGGCAGACAGACAGACAGCAGGACACATACATATACTTCTTATTGTAATTTATAGTGTTGATTATTGCGCATTGCAATATACTGCTGCAGCAACACAGCAAGTCTCACGACAAATGCCTGATTCTGATTCTGATGATACCTTGAATTTATGTACAATCTGCTGAGAAATTAGGACACACAGGCCAACAAATGCAGCTTGGAACTGATGGTAAATCACTTTCAATTGAAAGTCGTTTCTATGTCCTTCAGACAGCCTGCAGGTCCAACTCTGTCATGTGCTTTCACTTGGCCTGGCGGCGACTCTCGTGTTCCTTGCTGTTGGGGCGACCACTGTGGCCATTAGGAAGTATCGGAAGGAACGCAAACCAGGTAACGTGCTGACCTCAACCTAAACATGACGTGAACTTCTCGCCAAACGGTGAATAATCCCTTTGAAGAAAAGCTAACTTCTAAACATCTCTTTCTATCAGTAAAAGGAGAAACGGCAGACAAAAGTACCACCGCCCGGCGAAAGGATCGAGAACGTGATGTAAGTACAGTCAATTGCAGGCTAATGCCATATTCCGGCGTTTTCAATCGCATCAGTTTCTAGAGCTAACTGAGACTGGTGCAAAAAAAAACCAACCAAACAAACAAACAAACAACATTCGGAGAGTGGCAGTGATGTGGACGAAACGACTTGTTAATGAGGGAGATTAGAGGAGAATGGGCAGACTGGTTCAAGTTGATAGGAAGGCAAAAGTACGTTAAATCAGCACGTGGTACGACAGTGGTGTCAGAAGAGCATCTCTCAGCGCACATTCCGTCAAAACCTGAAGTGAATGTGCCACAACAGAGGAATACCACACCGGGTTCCACTCCTGTACCCAATAATGCCATTTACAAACAGGTAATTGCTTTGCGCTTAGAATAGTACAACATGGGAACTGGTCCTTCAGCCTACGATGCTCTATTGAGGTAATTGAATTAGTAATGAAATACGCAGCTACACCAAATACTTCCGCTTGAAGAATGTCCATATTCTTAAATTTCCAGCACATCGATGTACCTGTCGTAAAACCTCTAGAACGACTCTATCGCATTTGGCTCCACCAACAACTTGGGCAGCGAATTCCAGGCTCCTCCCATTCTCTGTGTTAAAAAAAAAACGGACCCGCACATCTCTTTTGAACTTACCCAGTTTACCTTAAACGCATGCCACGTTTCAACAATGTGGAAAAGCGATACTGGCTACCTTTTCTATTTGTGTCTCTCATAGTCTGTAAATCTCTTTCAAATTGCCCCTCAGTCTCAGAGGTACCGGAGAAAACAACCTAAGTTTGCTCAAGTTCAAGTTCAGTTTATTGTCACGTATATCGCCAAACGTAACAACGTTCCTCCGGACCAAGTTGCACAACGTAGTACATATAACTTACACACCACACATTAAGTAATGTAACCATAATAACGACAAATAAATTAACCAGTAATACGATGCATACGGCACAAGTCAAAGGTAAACAGTAGAACGCTATTGACACTTCATACGTACTGAGACGTGGGTGGTGGCAGGGAGTTTAGTAGTCTTATGACCAGTGGGATTAAGAAGTTTCCCACCCTAAAAGTTCTTGAGTTAATGCTCCGGTACCGCCTGCCTGATCGTTGTGGATGAGAAAGATTTTTGGAGGAATGGGAGGGATTATTGACAATGCTAAGAATTCGGACGCAGGATCAGAGTCTCCTTATATCAGATGCTCTGCATTCCACACAGCATCCCAGAAAACTTTGTCTGCACTTTATCCATAGACTCAACATCTTTCCTAAAATGGAGCTGTCCAAAATTGAATGCAATACTGTCTGGAAGTCTAACTGCGGGATCAATTAAGCTCCAACATTATTTCCCGACTCTGGAACTAATTTCCTTGACAGATAAAGGAAAGAACGCCATGTGCCTTCTGACCACCATAACAAGCTGTGTCGTCACGTTCGGAGAGATACGGACTCAACTCCAAAATCCCTCTGTACGTCACGAGTGTTAAGGGTCTTGTCGTTAATAGTGTACCATCCGTTTACAATGCAACATTTCTCACTTGGTGGGATTAAACTCTTCTGTCTTTCGCCCATATCTGCAACTGATCTGTATACTTTGGTATATATATATCACAAATGGCAGTTGCCCAGTACAGATCCCTGCGGGACACAACCCTTCAGCTAGAATAAGTCCCTTCGACCGCTACCCACTGTCTTCTATGGGCAAGCCTGTTGTGAATCCTAACGGCCAATTCACCATAGATACCATGCATCTTAATTTCCGATTGAGCCTCCTGTATGGAACCTTGTTAAACGCCTTACTATAATCCATGCAGACAACATCCATAGCTCTGCCTACCAGAAGTCACCATCGTCACTTTGTCAAAAGTCTAAATCAAGGTAGGAAGATACGACGTACCCCGCACAAAGACAGGTTTTCCAAACGCTCATGAATTTGATCGTTAAGAATTATTTCCAGTAATTCCCCTACGACTGACGCGAGACTCACCGGTCTAAAATTCTCAAGATTGGCTCGAAGGGCCGAATGGTCTACTTCTGCACCTATTGTCTATTGTCTATTATCGCAATTTGCTTTCAACAATAATAGAACATTAGCTACGTTTTTGTTCTCTGAGACCGCGCCTGTGGCTAGAGAGGACACTGAGATATAGGTCGAGCATCCAACAATCTCATCTCGTGCCCCTCTCAATAACCCGGCGTATATCCCATCAAGACACCCATTTAATGTTCCTTAAGAGGCACAGTACTGCCTCATTCTTTATTTCATAGTGCACAAGCAAATTCATACCCTTCACATTGATCTCGCACCTTCTACATCTTTCTCCTTGATGTTAAGCACTGAACCACATCCTTCACGTCCATGCACATGTTCCCTCATTTATCATTCAGTTGTCCTACCTGCTCCTAGTTATCGTCTTGCTCTTGATGTATGAATAGAACCACCCCCCGCCCCCAGGGATTCTCTCTAATCCAACTTCCCAATGATTTTTCATGGTCTTTTCTGACCTTCTTCACCACTTCGTGTTAGTTTCTAGCTTCTCTATAATTCTTATGGACTCTAACTGATTGGTTAGCTTTGCAAACGTTTTTTTTTTTAACCAAAAGATCCCCTTTTCTCTTGGATCAAATGCGCTACCTGTCTTGATGCTTGTGCCCAAACAGCTGCTCCCAGTTGACGCCCCCTAGTTTCTGTCTCATATTCTGCAAATTTACCCTGCTCGAGTTTACTCGTATTTATAATAAATGTTCTCCCAGTGAAAAGTTAGTCACTAGACCAGGCTGATTATCAAACTCCAGTTCAATTTTGCCCCATCCACTTTCTGGAACACCTGCACATTAATATAGTAACTATTTAGGATTCACCAAAACAGATGCTGCGCTATATAAATCTCTTGTTTTAAGGAGTCCCACTTGATATTAGGGAATTTGAAGTTACCCACAACAGCCCTGGTGTTTTTAGACCTTTGTGTAGGATTCATTGTCTTAAAACAAATTACGGATACGACGATAACACCAAACCATGCACGTTCATGTGATCCGTAGCTGGTCGGCGGGAGGGTTTCAACGGAGGAGCTGTCGGGTTTCCAGACCCGCAACAGCGAACGTAGACACTGCTGGCATTATTCCACAATTGAGGAGTGAAAAAATCTTGGGAGGTCCTGGAATTGCGGAAGAAGAGAAAGAATACAACAAGGAATGAAATTGGGCCGGGAATTTGAGGAGATTTCATTTGCATAGAAACAGCATGAAAGTGAGGATTACAGTTCGGCGAGGAGATAAAGATTGGAGTGTGCTGCACTGATAAAGGGGTTTAGGATTTGGTCAAATTACACAGTTAAAGAAAGGTTTAGAAGGGTTACACAGATAGAGGGTTTCGGGGCTGGAGGGGTCACACAGAGGGGTATCCGGATTGGAGGGGTTACGCAAATAGACTGACGTGTAGGTGCCTAAACAGTTACACAGAGATCAGTGCGGAAACTGAAGGGATTTGCATAGATAGGAAAGGACATTGGTGTTGGTGGCGTTAGATGCGGAGGGATACAGAGACAATGTAAGGCCGACAGATACTGTATTTAAGGGCCAACAAGAAGTCCATGGGCTGTAGGATATTATGGATATATTAGGTCCAGGACTGGACAAGATTACACAAAACAGGGAATAAATATAGAAAAATCGGAAGGATATCACAGCGGCAGCTTCAGCGACCGAAAAGGAGGGTCCTGCGTATTGTTGTTGGCTGTAATCAGGGAAATTAAAGCTGAATGAAACTCCTTGATCCATAATATAACATCCCTTTGATCTGGAATTAACGCGTGATTAAGTCTCCCGATACACGCAACCTGGCGGGGAATGGTGCAGGGTGGGGAGTGATACGGTAACCAATCACATGCCATTCCCTTACAGATCTACGCCCAGCTGGCGATTGATAATAACTGATCCGGAAATGCAGAGTGAATATTATCCTCCCTGAACAACGAAAGATTTCGACCTTGCTTCGTACGTGCGGAGCAAGAACAGCAAAGGAATAGTATGATTAAATGCTTTTAAAGAGTCGTGTTAGTAATGGCAGAGACTGAGCAACTTACAGTGCGGGAGCGACAAACCGGACCCGCCGACACGAAAACGTGCGCTCTGGAAAAAAAAAGTCAGTGCACAGGTGGCCCAATTGACTAACGGCGCCTTCGATCGGTCGCATGAGCACTTGTTCAATTCCGGGATCTCTCCATCCAAAACCGCACTCAGAGTTCCCTCAGTCTCAGACCAATATGTAATAATAAACAACGGTTAATCTGTAGTCCAATCCTTCATTATGTACAGCTTGCTACGATTAAAACTAACCCTGTTGCTAACTATAGCTTTAATAAATTATCATCTGGCACGATATGTAGTTTTTTTTTTCTTGGATATTTAAGCGTTCAATCGGTGGCGAGCCACTTGTATGAAATTGTCCAAAGGTTGATTGCACAATCACTGCTGTAACATGGATCCTGAATACTCACTCCAGATCATGAGACGTTCCCAGTGATGGTACAGAATGAGATTCATACTGATAGGAAGTGAAGAAGATTATAGAGTTCAATACTGGCTAAAAGATTGGTGTGGGAGAAGTACGTTTGAGTTCATGGGAAATTGGCATCAGTATTGGTGAAGGAGGGAGCTGTACCAATGGGACAGAGTCCACTGAACCGTGATGGGATCTGGATCCTTGCGAATGCATAACTAGGGCTATGGATAGGGATTTAAACTGAATTGTATGGCGTGTTTCAACAGATTGAATAATTAAAAGAGAAAAGTGAGGATAACGGTTTTAAAAAAGCAAAAGAAAAGCAAAGAAGGAAAAAGTAAGTTTGGTGTGAAGAAAACAGAAGTGCAAAAGAGTAAATGCTTACAGAATTTTAAAAGCGCCATGAGTGTAAAGGCACTTGAGTTGAATGTCCATAGTATTCGTAACAAGATCAGTAAGGTTGTGGCCCAAATCAGTACAAAGGGGTATTATTTAGTGATCATTACAGAAACGTGGTTGCAGGGTGGAGAGGATTGGGAATTAAAAATCCAAAGATATCAGGCAATACGGAAGGATAGGCAGTAAGGTAAGTGCTCTTAATTAAAGATGAGATCTGGGCGATAGTGAGAGACGATATAAGATCTAAGGAGTAGAATGCTGAAATCATCTGGGTAGAGATTAAGAATAGTAAAGTGAAACATTATCACTGATAGAAGTTGTCTATTGGCCACTGAAAAATAACAGTACAGTGGCACGGACAATAAACAGAGAAGTACTTGAGGCATGCAAGAATGCAACCGCAGTTATCAGGGGGAACTTTAACTTGCACATAGATTGGGTGAATCAAGTTGCTAGACCGAGTCTTGAAGAGGACTTTGTAGAGTGATATGGGACAGCTTTCTTGAACAGCATGTTACTGAAACTACAAGGGAACGTGCTATCTTACTTCTAGAGTTGTGAAATAAGACAGTTAAAATTAGTGATATTGTTGTCATAGGTCTTCATGGAAAGAGTGATCACAGTATTACTGAATTTGAATTATATAAAGCGGAAAAGGTGGCGAAGGTGAAAGTAGGTCCATTGGAGGACGAAAAAGAGCAATTGATATTGGGTAATCAGTAATTAGCTGAGATTTGAATAACTATTTTGCTTCGGATTTCACAGCGGGGAACACGTGTAACGTGCCAAACAGAGATGATATGGATGCGATAGGGGTGAGGACCTCGATACAATAGCTATCACTAAAGAGGTAGTGCTGAATAAACTTGTGGGCCTTAAGATAGACAAGACCCCTGGTCCTGATTGAATTCATCCCAGGGCACTGAAAGAAATTTCAGGGGTGACAAGTTACCAAAATTTTCTGGACCCTCGGCAGGTTCCGACAGATTGGAAGAAGGGGAATGTCCCGCCACCATTCAGAAAGAATGTACGTAAAAGGCAGGTAACTATAGGCCATTTCGTTTAACATCTGTATTTAGGAAAGTGCTTGAAGTTATCGTTAAAAAAGAAATAGCGAAGCAACTGGAAAGACCCAGCATGGATTCAGCAAAGAAACGTCCTGTTTGACAAACTTACTGGAGATTTTAAGGATATAACAAGCGCAGGGGATAATGGGGAACACCTGGACGTTATTCACTTGAATTTCCAGAAGGCATTAAATAAGTTGCCATATAAAAGACTTATCCATAAGATAAAGATGCATACAGTTGGGAGAAATGTATTAGCATGGATAGAGGATTTGTTAACAAATAGAAAGTAGAGATTTGGGATACATGGGAGTATTTTTGGTTGGCAATTAGTGGTGAGTGGTGTGCTGCAGGGGTCGGTGCTGGGCCCGTAACTGTTCACGATATTCATTAACGATCTGGAAGAGGGGACAGAGTGAAGTGTATCTAAGTTTTGCTGATGGCCCGAAAAGCAAGTTGGGCAGAGGATACGTAGAGTCTGCAGAGAAATATAGATCGGTCAAGTGAGTGGACAAGGGTCAAACAGATAGAGTACAATGTTGGTAAATGCGAGTTTATATACTTTGGAAGGAAAATGTAAGATCAGATTATTATTTAAGCGGTTAAAAGATTGTAGCGTGGTGCTGTGCAGAAGCACTTGGGAGTGCTTGTGCATGAATCGCAAAAAGCTGGTTCGTAGGTGCATCAAATTATCAAGAAGGGTAACGGACTGGAGGTCATCGTCAGAGCTATTGAATTTAAGAGCAAGGAGCAGAAATGCAAGGAGTGCTGCAACTGTATAGGCTACTGGTGAGGCCGCATTTGGCGTACTGTGTGCAGTTCTCCGTACTTGAGAAAGAATATATAGGCTTTGGAAGCAGTGCAGGAGAGGTTCAGCATGTTGATTCTAGAGATGAGGGGGTTAGACTAGGAGAATAGATTGAATCACCTGGGAATGTATTCACTGAAATTCAGAAGGGTGAGAGGAAATCTTGTAAAAACATATAGAATTATGAATGGGATAGATAAGATAGAAGCAGGGAACTTTCCGATTATAAATGTGTAAAGGCGATTAACGGAGTGTACTGAATACGGATTACGGAGTCTGAAAATAGCATGCAGCAAAATTCTTGCAGAACTAACTATCTTGCTTTTTTTCCCCCGCAGGAATATTGGACCAGAAACATTTTTATGCTGTGTAGGACCTTGGAACAGAGCGAGGACTTTGCATTGAGCCTTCCGCAACAATGATTTAGATCGCGGCTGATTTTGGAGATGGACTGAAAATGGGAAGGCTCATAGGGCTGAAAGAAATTATAGATAAAGGAAGGTCCGAGATGTAAACACAAATTTCACTGCAGATGCTGTGGCCAAATCAACACGTACAAACAAGCTGGATGAACTCAGCAGGTCGGGCAGCATCCGTTAAAACAAGCAGTCAACGTTTCGTGCCGAGGCGTAGGCGTTTTATGTGATAGGATTCTCCAGAAACGGTGTCAGGAGCCTCTGACATCTCTTTCAAGATTTTTTCCCAATGGCCTTAAATGTATACCTCCAGATAGTTTGCAGCTGTTTCATTCCGATGTAAGTTGGAGTATTTCCAATTAATATGTTTTTGCCTTCTGACTGTGGACAGAGCGGTGGGTAATGACAATGGGATGGTTTCATTGTATTTTTCAGTGTGGTGGTTTTTTGTACTCCATGACAACAATCTGCCTGTATATTTTATTCATCTAGTTATCAATACCTGACGCTGCCTCACGGTTTGCCCTCCTTCTGCAACAGCAACTGTTAATCAATTAAATAAATTTACTTTTAAATTTGTTTATTATCGTGTTTTACAGAATTTAATGTTGCGTGATATTAAGTCTGATCCTGATTCTCATTATCCATCCGCCCGTCATTTTCTCCATCTCCCTCTCTCTTTTGATACGCAGACGGATCTTGAACTCTTTCATTAATATTTATAAATCAATTTCAGGATCTGGTGGCACTAGGATTTGCTCCCAACCTCCAACCGTCTGCACCCCCTTTGTGAATATATCGTGAGAGTTGGAAATTATGAGATAGAGATGATCGAACATATAAAACTTAACGCTTCTTTTCTCTTGCAGATGCCCCACCCACGCATGTTTACCTTTTACTGTATCATGTCGGCTTTAATGTGCCAATTATTTTTCTCATCACGGATATATCCGCTGTGGGAACCGGCAATCAGGTTCCAAATTCCTTCTAACTCCCCAGGATTGTTTTTATTGCCGTTGTTGTGTGGTTCTGGGTTTAACGCTATCGTTCACTCAAATCTCTTTCTATCTCAGTCATCAAGAACGGCTGGATGAACTTTGCAGAAGTGACCATCTGCGGCAGGAAATTAAGTAGGGATAAATAAGTTTTGACACGAGGAAATCTATAGATGCTGGAAATACAAACAACACACACAAAATACTGGTGACACGTAGTAGGCCAGGCAGTATCTATAGGAAGAAGCACTGTTGATGTTTCGGGCCGAGACCGTTCGGCAGGACTAACTGAAAGAAAAGATAGGTTTTTTTTAACCAATCCAGTCGGCCATTTCATGATTTCACCTTCGAGATCAACCTACCAGTTAACAATTAGCGAATGTTTTTTTTTTATGAATTAAATGAGGAATACAATTGCTGAATTCATTTGCAGATAAAATGAGGATCAATTTAATTCGAGAATTTTCAATGCATTTTAAAACAATATTCAGTTGGTGGAGCGAAACCACTTGTTTTGGCAATAGTAATGCAGAATGACATTAGATCAGGGCTTCGGCTGACGTAATGGTGCTGTTCGGTACTCCAATATTCCATTATTGCCACGTCAGGGTTTTTTCACGGCCTAGATTGCCATACTAAGTAATCAAAATCAGGTTTAATATCGAAGCAGGCGTATGTCTTGAAATTAGTTGTTTTGCGGCAGTAGTAAAATGTCGTATTAAAAATAAACTATGAGTTATAATAAAATAGTTTTAGAAATCAAATTGAATAAATAGTTCAAAAAGAGAGCAAAAATAGTGAGATTGCCTCCATGGATTGGTTTACCGTCCGTACAGAAATCTGACGCGGTGGAGAAGAAATTGCTCCTAAAATGCTGAATGCGTGTCTTTTAGGCTGCTGTACGACCCACCTGATCTTAGCAGTGGATGCAAGGCCTGTTCCGGATAATGGGAGTCATTAATGATGGATGTCGACTGAGGCATCATAATTTTTGTTTGGAGCTCATCGTTATATTTATTACTGTATTTAAAATGTTGATATCTACCGTTGCTCAGTGAGTTTCATGAAATCAGTGAAGTCCATTGCACCCCAGTGCATACAATAATAACGTAACCCAGTCTACAATTACTATATTTCCTTAATTAAATACTTGCAGTATTTGCATGCTGGTATTTTGTGCTGAAATACTTGGAGATCGACATTGCCGTGTGCCTCAGAGATTTTCCGAGTCTTCCTTCATTGTTACATTTTCTGCCTGAATGACCAATTTCGCATTTACCTGTGCTGCACTGATTTTGTTAATTATTTATCCCCTTGTTTAAACCACCTTTAACTGTTTTGGCATCTTTATGGCGCTTAGTGTTCTAACTGATTTCGTGTCCTGAGGAAATTACGTCGCATTTGTTCACGTCCTTTATATTAATTGCAACAAGTAGATGTTTCAACACTATTTGACATGGCACAATATTTGTTACGCTTATTATCTTAAACTACATCCAAAGTCTACCTCCCAGCGTCCACAACTTAATTCACTCCTCTTTAAAACACCATGACCATCATACCCTGTGAATGCAACTGTTCTTTTGGAACAGAGAAGAGGATGAGTTTCTTTAGACAGAGAGTGGAGGTTGACAGGTTCTTGATTAGGAAGGGTGTCAAAGGTTACGAAGAGAAGGTGGGAGAATATGGTTGAAAGGGTTAATAAATTAGCCATGATGGAATGGCGGAGAAGACTTAGTAGGCCGAATGGCCTAATTCTGCTCCTTCGTCTCATGATCTTCTGATATTATCCTTGCTTCTTCACCTCACTCACCAATCCTAGTTCTGAGGAGCTCTTGCGAAATCTTTTAGCCAACAAAGAGAACCAGAATTTTATAGCAAGGTCGAAGAATTTTAATGGGGCGAACGGTCTAATTCTGTTCCTCTGGCATTCTTATGATGCCTTCCGTTTTCTCTCGCTATCTACCTTCACTGGTTGACTTTTAAAGTGTGCTCTTTAGCGAAACAGCAGGCGGAAGACAGGATTCGCTATGCGGATATGACATGTAAAAGGTCTACAGTGGGAAGGGCTGTCAGTGACAGTTCCAGTCATCAGGCGGTGGTCTTCTGAGGGCTTCCGGAAGTCATGCCCAAGAAGTTGGCAATCCGTTACAAATGAGATTTATGTCTTTTCTGGTGTCTACAAAATTACGTCAGTTAAACAATGGTAAGTAATTTCAAACATACCCAGTTGAGAAACTAGCAGTCCTGCTCATTGCACCAGCCCTCAGGAGCATCCATTCGTGACATTCTGAAGCAATTTTTCCTATGCTTATGCAAACCACATTCCAAGGGAAATGTTCAACTCTATTTTACAGAAGCCAGTTATTATCTTTTGCTGTTGTTTTTTTTTTAAATCTTGATTTCTCACTTGTGGTTAAGAGAGCTTTGGTTTTCTTAATCCGATAAATTTAATTTCACTTTGTTTCTATGTAGGAAAGCTCCACTTGATCTAGTTTGGGATTGTATCAGATTGGTCAAGGCGAACGCTGTGTATTTTCGATTCCACGGATTGCGCTCAAGAAATGCAGAAGAGGCCTGACCCTAAAGCAGAGCCGCAGAGAAGATTTAGTGGTGAATAATAACTTCAATAAAAGACCACAATACACCAAGCCACGAGGCATCATAATACCATAGTAAACAGAAACTAAGCAAAACAGGCAACAAGGTATACTTTAGCTAAGGAGAGTAAAATCTAGGAGCGACTGAAGGAGTTCGACTGGTTCGATGTCAACGAAATAGAGAGAGTACAGAGAAGATTTATTACAATGTTACCTGGGTTTCAGCACCTAAGTTACAGGGAAAGTTTGAACAAGTTAGGTCTTTATTCTTTGGAGCGTAGAAGGTTGAGGGGAGACTTGATAGAGGTATTTAAAATTATGAGGGGGATAGATAGAATTGACCTGGATAGGCTTTTTACATTGATAGTAGGGGAGATTCAAATAAGAGGACATGAGTTGAGACTTAGGGGGAAAACGTTTAAGGGTAACATGAGGGGGGATTTCTTTACTCAGAGAATGACAATCTGTGTGGAATGAGCTTCCAGTAGAAGCGGTAGTGGCAGGTTCTGGCAGGTTCATCATATATATATGATGAGTGAACAAGGACAGTGGATGAGAAGTGAGGTAAATCGGCTGCAGGTTAGGAATCTGGAATATTCAGCAGGTGAATCCAAGTAGCTGAGCGGAAACTGGGAGGTGCTTGCATGTGAACGCTTAAAGGTGTCAATGTCCAGGTAGATAATATCCTGTAAACCCGCCTTCCCAGTTCATGGCTTACACTGTTTATCCAGAATAAATCCTTTGGCGTGAAGTTCCCGGAATGACAATATGGACTGACGTGTGTTGTCCCTGATATTTCGTAAACAATTTTGTAAGGCTGCATAGCTTCAATGGAGAACGCCATTAAAATTGACATGCCGTCTTCTCATTGCTACCATCAAGGAATTACAGGAACCTGAAGACACGCACACCGTTTCAGGAAGAGACTCTTCCCCTCGACCATCAGATTTCTAAATGGAAATAAACCCAATTGCACTGCCTCAGTATTTTTCCTCTGGCTTTGCATCAATTATTTAATTTAATTTTTTATCTGCTTCTTATGCTAATTTATAGTTTTTATTACTATGTATTGCAATTTTCTGCTGCCGCAAGTCAGCAGATCTCACGAAATATGCAAGTGAAATTAAACCTGATTCTGATTCGCAATCTCAAGACTGGGCCAATTCAGACATTTACCAATTTGCTTGAATCACCTCTGATGTGCGGAGATCAGTGGAGCCCACGACGAGAGTGTGAAAGGGGGACCGGAGTGGTGGGAGCTAAGGCAGAATGGGCGAGGGGACGGAGTGCCTTTGAATCCACCACTATCAATAGATTCACTGCATTGGTCTCCAAATTTTGGTGGGGATTTCCTCTGCCTAAGAAGACACTGTGTCAAATACTTACGCAATGAAAACACATTCGTCAAGAAACACAAGAAATCTAGGTATGATTGCCGTCAGTAGACACACAGCTTTAGATCTAAAAATATTTGCTACTCTTATGGTAAGTTTGGAATGACTTAGTTCAAGTTCAATGCACAGTCATTCAACCGTACACATGTATGTAGCTAAATTAAATGTCGTTCCTTCCGGAGAAGGCATACAACACAGCGGTCATACCTCCCACACAACACATATAATAATATTATTCGAAAAAAAAAATTCCAGGAGACTGACATTTAGTCTTCCGCAAATTCACCGCCCTCTGTCTAAAGAATTTCTCCGCATCTCTTTTAAATAGAAACATAGAAACATAGAAAACCTACAGCAGAGTAGGGGCCCTTCGGCCCACAAAGCTGTGACGAACATGTCTTTACCTTAGAAATTCTCTATGGTTACCGATAGCCTTCTATTTTTCTGAGCTCTATGTACCTGTCCTGAAGTCTCTTAAAAGACCCTATCGTACCCGCTTCCACCGCCTTCGCTGGCAGCTCATTCCACGCACTCAGCACTCTCTGCGTTAAACACCTTACCCCTGATATCTCCTCTGAACCTACTTTCAAGCACCTTACAATTGTGCCCTCTCATGCCAGTCATTTCCAACCTGGGAAAAAGTCTCTCACTATCCACACGATCAATGCCTCTCATCATCTTATACATCTTTCATCTTCCATCGCTCCACGGAAAAAGGCCGAATTAACTCAACCTATTCTCATAAGGCATGCTTCCCAATCCAAGTAACATCCTTGTAAATCTCCTCTGTACCCTTTCTATGGTTTCCACTTCCATTCTGTAATGAGGCAACCAGAACTGAGTACAGTACTCCATGTGGGGTCTGACCAGGGTCCTATGCATCTGCACCACTACTCCTAGCTCCTAAACTGAGTCCCACGATTGATGAAGGCCAATGCACTGTATGCTTTCTTAACCACAAAATCAACCCGCACAGCAGCTTTGAGTGTCTTATGGACTCGGAGCTCAAGAAAGATCCCTCTGATCCTCCACACTGCCAGGAGTCTTACCATTGATACTATATTCTGTCATCATATTTGACCTACCAAAATGAACCACCTCACACTTATCTGGGTTGAACTCCATCTGTCACTTCTCAGCCTAGTCTTGAATCCTATCAATGTTCCACTATAACCTCCGACAGCCCTCCACATCATCCACAACACCTCCAACCGTTGTGCCATCAGCAAAGTTATTAACCCATCCCTCCACTTCCTCAAACAGGTCATTTATAAAAATCACGAAGAGTAGGGGTCCCGGAACTGATCCCTGAAGCACACCACTGGTCACCAACTTCCATGCAGAATATGACCTGTCTACAACCGCTCTTTGCCTTCTGTGGGCAAGCCAATTCTGGATCCGTAAAGTAATGTCCTCTTGGTTTTGCAGACTCCCTACCTCCGTACTCTACCTGTCCTTCCACCTCTCTTTGCATTCTCTGCAAAGACGACCACGGTGCTTTCAGTTTCTTCATCCGGATAATTCAAGTATAAATGAACAGCTGTAAAGCTGTGGTCTCAACATTGAGCCCTGT
The DNA here is from genome assembly GCF_048418815.1 of Hemitrygon akajei. Classification (NCBI taxonomy): domain Eukaryota; kingdom Metazoa; phylum Chordata; class Chondrichthyes; order Myliobatiformes; family Dasyatidae; genus Hemitrygon; species Hemitrygon akajei. The sequence goes on along the minus strand of NC_133134.1, from coordinate 99,090,443 downwards.
AGAACTCCTGTAGCCACTGGCAGACATTCTGCAAAGCCTGATCATACATTAAGAATTACGTGGGGATAAAACGGTCAACAAAATAAGGACGCTCCTCTATCCTGAGGTCGTGCATCTTGTCCTAGGCTACTCCAACAAGGCAAACATCCTTTCCACATGTACCATGTCGAGGCCTTTCAACATTCAAAAGGTTTTAATGAGATGCTCTCCACTCATCCTTCTAAATCCAGCGAGTACAGGGTCCAGAGCCATCAAACGATCTTTATTTGATAACACTTCATCCTTGTGAGCCTCCACTGAACTCTCTCAATACCAGCACATACTTTCCTAGATAAGGAGCCGGAAGCAATTCAAAATACTGAAGATGAGACCTCAGCAGTGCCTTATAAGGCCTCAGCATTACTTCCCCGCAATGTTATTTCCAAAATGTTAATGGGAATCGGGAGATCGTACAGAAACTTGTTAAAAAACCCAGTTTGAGGAATACTTCTTGTAAAGCATCCTAGGTAGTCTTTGGTCAGATTACACTTGGTGTATTGTGAGAGGTTACTGGACGCTTATCAAGGAAAGAATGTGCTGACATTGGAGAGGATCCAGAGAGAAGTTGACGAGAATGATTCCGGGAATGAAATGGCGAAGTTATGAGGATCGTTTGATGGCCGGAGTTTAGGAGAATGAAGTGGGGTGGGGAATCTCAGTGAAATATACTGAACAACGAAAAGTCCAGATAGAGTGGACGTGGAGATTTTGTTTCCTATAGTAGGAAAGTCTAAGACCAAAGACACAGCTTCGGAATAGAGGTACGTCCCATTAGAATTGAGATGATGAGAATTACTTTATCAAAAGGGTGATGAATCTGTGGAATTCATTGTAACGGCCTATTGTGGAGGTCAATTTATGAGCATATTTAAAGTGGAGATTGATTAGTTTTTGATTAGAAAGGACGTCAAAGGTTTCGGGGAGAATGCCGAAGGATGGCGCCGTGACATGGATAATCAATTTGTCATGGTGTTAGAGCAGAGCAAGCTCGATGGACCGAATGGCCTAATTCTGTTCCTATATCATGGCGTCTTATGGTTTTTGGTTTAAAACCACGCTGCTTTCCTTCTCAGGCCAATGACGTCTTGGTGAGATGCAGGCGTTTAACTTCACCAAATGCTTTGGTTGTCATTCGAACAGCGTCTCTAAAATCTCAAAATTCAAGCGTTAAAATTCTTTATTGTCATTCTTTAGCTACATCAAACAATAATCATTGTTACTCCGGATCCGACGCAGCATAAAATCACAATGGAAACATAAAGAAATACGATAACTAGAAAGGCATTCTGCTCAGACACAATGTAAAATAACTGAGCTGCAGCGTAAGTTGTAACCACAGGCGGAATAATCCCGAAAGTGGCCATTGATTAATGAAATACAGTTCTTTTATTATTATGTTACAACATTATTTATACAAAAGAAAATTCAAAATGATAACAGAGGAAACCTTTGAGATGAGACTTACGGATACTCTGCAAAAAGCCTCTGCTCTTCACTTAAGGTTTAGAATATGCCAGAATCAAGACATCAATGTTAGTCCAACGTTTCATTCACTTACCAGATGAGCTCGCAGAAATCTTGTCAATCTAGCAGTGTCGGGTGATTCCTTCAGTGGGTTTTAGTGTGACCCCAGATTCGGTCCATTTCTTCGTAACCATCCTAACAGATTCTCATCTGCGGGGTGAGGATGATGCAGCGAACTCCAGAGAGGCATAAAGGATAGACGTTTCGGACTGGAATGTACAGCAAACATTGGCAATCAAAGATCTCGCACAGCATGTTCTACCATTTTCAACAGTTACGACTGTGCCAACCTTCCTCTGCGAAGTAACCACTTAAATAGCTGTAGCAGATTAGTAAAGCATGGCTTCCGTTTCATGATTCCCTGTCCACTCTGCTCAAACCCGTCAAGTACTTGCACCTAATCCCAAACATCAAATTTCTGAAACTTATTGCAGTCATCATACGTACCTGAGCCACAGTGCCGTGTACTTGGTGTATCGCCTATTAACGGTGGGTCCCTGTATATTGAAAGGACACGAATTGGAACTATTATTTGATCTGGCCAATGTATAATTAGTTACAGAAATGTCTTATATACCAGCAATCCAAATATGACAGTAATCCCCAGTATACCAGCTGTCGGTCTCTGCTAGCAGTTCCCAATTATTTCAGATTCTCCAGTGGTTTTCAGATGCGTCGCGACTTTCTTATTCATTACCAAATCAGACAATGACACCCAACATGAGAATATTTCCCAGATACGCAAACCACTCTGTCATGGAAGGATCTGCAAGCTGGCGAAGGGAAAGAGCACCTTACATCCTCTCCATGCTAGGGGTGGATGTATCTCCATCCACCCAAAGTAAAAATATAACAATGGGAATGAACACTTTCACTCTACCATAATAACGCATTAATTTAACATAATGTCTTTGTCTGAAAGCGATCCCGAGAATTTAGAAGGAAATATAAGAACTTAAATGACAAATATTAGAAAACACCTTGTACAATTGAACGTACTTTGATTAACACTACCTTGGAGAGAAGGAGGAAGAGGAATAGCAGACATTAAAAATCTACGTAACAGTGAGCTAAAACTTCAAGGATATATTTTCGTCAACGAAAACAGGATTCAGCATCCACGCTATACAATACTGATAAGAAGCATTTGGTGCATTACTAAACTTCAGTGAAAGCGAAAAATGTAGAAATTGTCACCACAAATGAAAAGGTTCACCAATGGATGAGCATAACCGTCCATGGAAGACTTCCCATGATCCGAGCAAGCCAGATGGCGACAAGGACATGTCGAATGCCTGGCGCAGAGTTGAAGAACTCTTCCTTGTGGCAAGACAGGACCAGGTAGATTGCTCAAAAATATCAAAAATATAAAATAAAAGACAAACAAATTCAAGACGATAAATTCAGAAAATGCCCGGAAAAATGGGAACGAATCCAACAAATTCCAGCAGTTTACGTCAATCTGATTACTTACCCAAGCACAATCAATTGTCATTCAAAAAATCTTGTTCCAAAATCCAAGCTCATACAAGACACTATGCCTTACTCTTAATATCAGCCTAGTTCAGTTTTTGAGTCAGTGTAACATCGGGCACAGTATTTGATGTGAATTTCCACAAATGTGTTCATTATGGGCTGCACTGCCTTCAATGTTGCATATTACATTAATGCTAAAAGGCTGACCTTCGGGCAGTAGCGACAAAGCTATGAAAAAAGGAATCCTGCACAATAGTTCTAGTTCAGTCACGTTTTCCACCTCAAACGTTAACTGCTGCTTCAACTGTTTACCAGTATTTAAAGCGTCTGAAAATGTAATAGATACATTGTGAGTGAGTCTGCCTGCGATTTCCACAGTAGCAGTTCACTGGACGTATATGATGAAAACATGTCCTGCTGCCTTTGTATCAGGGGCTGATTCATTTCATTGTTACTGAAGGTCAATTCTAAATCGAACACCGATTTGGTGATGGCACAAAAGGGCTATTTCGGTCTAAAACCAGCAGTCGTGCTTTGAATTGAAATTAAATCTATTCCACTCTTCTCAAAGTTATCAGTTCTCATGAAGGGCTTCGGTCTGTAACGTTAACTGTTGATCTTTGTCCGAAGGGTTTGCCGGAGTTATGAGTTTTTCAGCATTCGGTGATTCCCTAGTGGCGAATCTTCTCCTTAACCGCTGCTGCATCAGAGGCCGCTGACAGCATTTTTACAGAATCCTCTGTCGAGTGCCAGCCTTTCAAATTGCCCTCAGGTAGATCTCATCTTCGAGTATCCTTTTTTGAATAGTGGCGTGACATACGCCGACCTCCAATCCGTCAGGACCTTCCCAGAGTCCAGGAAATTTCGGTATTTTATCATCAAAGCCTCTACTGTAACGTCTGCTGATTCTTTCAGTACCCTGGAATGCATTCCAACAGGACCAGGGGACTTGCCTAGGTTTAGGCCCACAAGTTTGCTCAACATTAGCGTTTTAGTAATAGTTATTGTATCGAGGGCCTCATATCCCATAGCATGCAGAACATCACTTCATTGGCATGTTAAACAATCCTCCACCTCATAGTCCTTCAAAGACACTGCCATTTTTTTCTTCATTACCCAATATCAATTCCCATTTCTGGTTCTCCAATGGACCTGCTTTCACTTTTGCCACCCTTTGTTATTGTCAGAATGTGGGGGCAAGGGGGCTGGGGGAGGATCCAAATGCAGGGCACAAACACATTTTTTTAGGGTTAACTACATAAGGTTGATTACTAGCTACGAGGAGAGTCACGACGGAAGGATAGAACAATCAAGGAGAGCAAAGTGGAAGCTGGAAAAGGCGTAATGGACAAGGACTCAGGCCCTGGACTAGGCTGAGACTCAGGGTCTGGGCTAAGACTTGGAGCTCAGGGATCAGAGCCAGGACTCGGAATACGGACCTCGGAGCCTGGACTTGATGCTTGAGCCACGGAGCTTGGACTTGATGCTTGAGACTCGCAGCATGGACTTGATGCTTGAGACTCGGAGCTTGGACTTGATGCTTGAGCCTCGGAGCTTGGACTTGATGCTTGAGCCTCGGAGCATGGACTTGATGCTTGAGACTCGGAGCATGGACTTGATGCTTGAGACTCGGAGCTTGGACGATGCTTGAGACTCGGAGCATGGACTTGAAGCTTGAGACTCGGAGCATGGACTTGATGCTTGAGACTCGGAGCATGGACTTGATGCTTGAGCCTCGGAGCTTGGACATGATGATTGAGACGCGGAGCTTGGACTTGATGCTTGAGACTCGGAGCTTGGACTTGATGCTTGGGACTCGGAGCTTTCGACTTGATGCTTGATCCTCGGAGCTTTCGACTTGATGCTTGATCGTCGGAGCTTTCGACTTGAGGCTTGAGCCTCGGAGCTTTCGACTTGATGCTTCATCCTCGGAGCTTTCGACTTGATGATCGTCGGAGCTTTCGACTTGAGGCTTGAGCCTCGGAACTTTCGACTTGATGCTTGAGCCTCAGAGCATTCGATGATGCTTGAGATTCGGAGCTTGGACTTGATGCTTGAAACTCGGAGCTTGGACTTCATGCTTGAGACTTGGAGCTTGGACTTGATGCTTGAGCCTCGGAGCTTTCGATGATGCTTGAGACTCGGAGCTTGGACTTGATGCTTGAGACTCGGAGCTTGGACTTGATGCTTGAGACTCGGAGCATGGACTTGAGGCTTGAGCCTCGGAGCTTTCGACTTGATGCTTCATCCTCGGAGCTTTCGACTTGATGATCGTCGGAGCTTTCGACTTGAGGCTTGAGCCTCGGAACTTTCGACTTGATGCTTGAGCCTCAGAGCATTCGATGATGCTTGAGATTCGGAGCTTGGACTTGATGCTTGAAACTCGGAGCTTGGACTTCATGCTTGAGACTCGGAGCTTGGACTTGATGCTTGAGCCTCGGAGCTTTCGATGATGCTTGAGACTCGGAGCTTGGACTTGATGCTTGAGACTCGGAGCTTGGACTTGATGCTTGAGACTCGGAGCATGGACTTGATGCTTGAGCCTCGGAGCTTGGACATGATGATTGAGACTCGGAGCTTGGACTTGATGCTTGATCCTCGGAGCTTGGACTTGATGCTTGAGCCTCGGAGCTTTGTCTTGATGTTTGAGCCTCGGAGCTTTGTCTTGATGCTTGAGCCTCGGAGCTTTGTCTTGATGCGTGAGCCTCGGAGCTTTGTCTTGATGCTTGAGCCTCGGAGCATGGACTTGATGTTTGAGACTCGGAGCATGGACTTGATGCTTGAGCCTCGGAGCTTGGACTTGATGCTTGAGCCTCGGAGCTTTGTCTTGATGCTTGAGCCTCGGAGCTTTGTCTTGATGCTTGAGCCTCGGAGCATGGACTTGATGCTTGAGACTCGGAGCATGGACTTGATGCTTGAGCCTCGGAGCTTGGACATGATGATTGAGACTCGGAGCTTGGACTTGATGCTTGATCCTCGGAGCTTGGACTTGATGCTTGATCCTCGGAGCTTGGACATGATGATTGAGACTCGGAGCATGGACTTGATGCTTGAGCCTCGGAGCTTGGACATGATGATTGAGACGCGGAGCTTGGACTTGATGCTTGATCCTCGGAGCTTGGACTTGATGCTTGAGCCTCGGAGCTTTCGATGATGCTTGAGACTCGGAGCATTCGATGATGCTTGAGACTCGGAGCTTGGACTTGATGCTTGAGACTCGGAGCTTGGACTTGATGCTTGAGACTCGGAGCTTGGACTTGATGCTTGAGCCTCGGAGCTTTCGATGATGCTTGAGCCTCGGAGCATTCGATGATGCTTGAGACTCGGAGCATTCGATGATGCTTGAGACTCGGAGCTTTCGACTTGATGCTTGATCCTCGGAGCTTTCGACTTGATGCTTGAGCCTCGGAGCTTTCGACTTGATGCTTGAGCCTCGGAGCATGGACTTGATGCTTGAGCCTCGGAGCTTGGACTTGGAACTTGAACCTCGGAGCTTGGACTGGATATTTGAACCTCGGAGCTTGGACTTTATACTGGAACACGGGACAGAGAACACTGAGCCAGAACTCCACCTTAGACGCAGGACATGGAGCCTGGACTGTTCTAATTCACGGGACAGATTCAGACACAGGACATAAAAGACTGAGCCGGAAATCCTCCTTAGACACAGGACAGAGTCGGGACTCTTCTTGACACAGGGTCAGAACCCTTCTAGGGTACAGGACCGGGACCGCTTTTTAACACAGGACATGGATACCACACACCGATAGACGACACTATAACTGGGTACAATGTTGCTGTAACAAGCGGTGTGCTCGTGACTCATCCTGGCGGGTTAACCTTACCGGACCCGCTATGGCAAGGAAAGGCGGCTTGCTGGCATTTGCTTCGGGAGGACACTTAGTTGGCTCCGGCAAGATAACTTTGGCTCGCGCTAGCTTCGGTGACTTCGTTAACGCTCTCACGCCGAACGGCTGAAGCCGGAGACTTTTAAACTGCCGGTTCAGTCGAGAGTAAATTGCCTTTAATCACCAAGCCCGAGGGACGCGGGAAAACAGGGAATTAAAGAGAAACAACGAATCAACGTTCCCGATCGTAACACAAACAAGGTAAATTTAAAGGGACGCCAATCCCGACCATGACAGTTATATCATTATAACAAATTTACTATATATTTTTATATTTTGTGCTAGTTTATATCCATAAACTAACTTCCCTTTTTGGCTTAGTGGTTCTTTGTTTGTTTTTAAACTGTCCCCATTCTTCCTTTTACTACTATTCTGGGCGATTTTTTACGCACGAGCTTTTAACTAGTTGCCCTCTTTTACTTCCTTACTTATCCAAGGTTGGCTCTCCCCGCCCTTAATTTTCTTACTTTTAACTGGAATATAGTTTTGTCGAGCACCTCTTTGTTGAACTCGCTGTTATATGTCTCGATGGCACATATCGCTATCTACTTCAGTTTCTTTCCCTTTCGTGTGACCACCTAGTTTGGTATTAAATCCGCTGCTGCTGTTCACCGCATCCTGCGAGCTCCACATTGTTCTCTATCTGAAAGTTTGCAAAATTTCCTTATTTACACGTTGGATCTGTCAGGGATTATCCTTATGACCGCTCCTGCAACCCAGTCTTGCAGTCAGCCACTATTCTCATGCTTATCAAAAACACACGATACACTGGGCAAAAAAGGTTTTGCTTCTTGAATACCTTTAGGTGTATCCTATGAATTTTGGCTACTAATCCCGAAGATCACCATGAAATTTCCCTATCACGCACTATTTTTAAAACAAATTATGTTTATTATTTCAATATATAATTTAATTCAATTAAAATGTTGCCTGCAATGTAAGTTGAAAAGTTTCCTATCTTGTCCAGGTATGTTTGGGCATGGTTAGACGACGAGTCTGGTGCATCGCAGGGCAGGTTTTAGTAATAATTATTGGGTTCAGGACTGTAAGGATTGAATTTACTATCACCAGGCACAACAAATTCTATGAAGGATTTTGATATTTGAGACAGATGCTTCCCAGAATAACTGATGATTAAGGAAAGCATTTTTGTTGGTCCACAAATCAAACAGGTCAGTAATGACAGGCAATTTGAAGAATTTCTAGTGGGAATGGAGAAAATCACATGGAAGACATTCAAGGAAGTTGTTGAAGTTTTTCTCGGCATCTACAGAGCACCAAACTACATGCACCTGGTTAAAAGCATGCTTCAAGCAAATAAGACCTTGAAATGCAACATGTCACGAAAGATTAATTTTCTGCATTCCCATTTAGACTTTTTCCCTGCAAATCTTATCTTGGTGCTGTTAGTGACGAGCATGGTGAAAAGTTTCACCAGGACATTGCGGTCATAGAGAAAAGATACCAGGGCAACTGGAATTCATCAAAGCTGGAGAATTATTGTTGGACACTTAAGCGAGATGCCTCAGACACTGAGTACAAATGAAAAACATTAACAAAATATGTTTTATCTTAGTTGAACGATTGCAAAGCATCAGCACCATTATGCAATAAAACGCATTATATTCAACAAAAGTTCATTTGTTGTTTCTCCAAATTCCTACATGATACAAGTATTCTGAAATTATATTTGTGTTCATCTTCAAGCAGTCTATCATAAGCAAATACAATTCTGAGTGAGTAGAGGCATAGGTGAATA